>NW_019212980.1:220968-237480 GCF_002532875.2 Varroa jacobsoni
TATATATTGTGTTAAATTATTTGAATTACAAATCTCTCATGATTTGAAAAACTTGCTCGCTCTATTACAGTTGACTTGGGGTACTCACTTGTGACTTCTTCATGACGGAAGTCTGTGATGTGCGCGTGCGAGCAAGCCCACGATTTTTCATGCACTGATGGAAGATTTTCGCAGTGTGGTAGGCGAAAGTGTCCTCGTGGACTGACGTAGATGCCACGCTGTTTGTTATCCTCTACCATGGCCCACTCATTGTAGCAAAATGACTCACGAACGGCAATGCAGTCTTCCCTAAAACACGAAAACAAAGACATCGTCTTGTGGTGCGTGTTAGGCACTGTATAAAGTCTGCACTGCTTTATACGATTATGGATACGCAGGTGACAGATAACAGAGATAACTTATTTACCTAGGTTTCACGAGTTGGGCTTATCCAACAAGGCAATATATATATATATATATATACAATTAGGCTTGTGTTTATCTCTTCCTATAAAACAAACTAATCAATTGTATATTTCAAATGCGAGTTAAATGAAACAGAAACATAAAAGTACCTATATATACAACAAAATATTATCACATTTTATTTGGTTCCTGTTTACGCTGTATTATAGAATTATTTCGACGATAAAACTGTATACGCTCAAGTGTTTGGCCCAGTAACCAGGCCGCCATATAATGATGATACTGGCACCGGTTCTCTATCCAGTTCTCCCTGTACACTTTCCGGATCCTAGGGCACATTGTTAGCCCTCGTGACGCAACCGTGCGTGGCTTTCCAAAGGTTCGTTGGATTTAGCGACCTGCACCTTGCACGTTGGCCCATGGTGCCACAGCATCTTACGTACTTTGCTTTTCTTTGTTCGTTTCCGCTACCGTCTGTTACGCCCAACCGTGCGAGATTCTTGTGGCCGCTAAGGCGAGGCTTTTGCTAGCTTGACACAGAGACGCTAAGTCCAACAACCATCGCCTAGCCCTGTCGGCAGTTCGCCCTATAGCCTGAATACCACCTTAACAACCTCCTCCCCCGCACATGAGCTCCCCACTTACCCACCCCGCGTACACACATATACAGACACATCACCACTTCGACGTATACGTGAGTATACTCGCTCTCGACAATATCTTTCTGTTCGGAGCGTCCGGCACTAGGATTCCCCCAGGACCACAACCACCTCATCTTGTGAGTTTGCCATCTTCCGCACAAACGTCAGACATACATACACACCAGCTTTGTACGGAGGTCCTGAAAAAGCAAGCGATCGCGTAGATTCAGAAAGAACGAAGCGTTCGTTCACGGAAAACATATGAACCAGCAATGGCAGACTTTCGCAGATTCGAAAAGCCGCACGAATAAGGAAAATTTGATTTCAAAACGAAAAGATGTGGCGAAAAAGACTCAATGAAAGAGAATGACGAGGATTCGAACTCGACTCAGTAGCCTGGCGGCGGCGCAGGCAAAAAAAACGTGTCGACAGTAGCCCTCCATGTCCCGTCATCGACTCAGCCATTGCTTGCTTTAAAGAATGGAAACGGAGTGAGGAAGGAAAGCAGAAGAGGGAAGCAGCTCAAACGAAACCTGAGCTCAGCCGCGACAGCAGTTCGCGCGTATCGTTTTAGCGGACTAACGGCCTTTTCGAGCTGCCTTAGGGACTGGAGACGGTTTGACGAGGAGATAAATTTGATAAGCGCCCAACCAACTTGAAAAGGTGAATGCCTTACGGGAAATATCAAATCCTCCTTCACTAGAATCCGGGATGAGAGAGTAAAAAAAAATGTGAAAGAGAACGATAAGGCAAGCAAGCGAGCGAGATATATAGCTACAGATACAGTAGGATATCGAACACGATCTGGTAAGTTTCACCGAAATGGCCGTAACGACAGTAGCGAACGACGACGCGGGAAAAAGAACCAGAGAGGAGCGGAGCAAGTACAGAAGAAGCCACTTCTTTACAAAAAGGTCGCTGTAGACAACACAGAATTTGCATCTCGAACTCATCTATAAAGCTTCGGCGATTGTCGCTTTTGCCACAACGCCGATTATGGACATCAACGCAAAGCAGTAGAACACCGGAACAACAGAAGCTCTGGGAGCATCAGATGAAGGAAATCTCCTCAACGGTTCTGTATAACAGCACGTTCATGGACTCCTTAGGTGTATGCTATACTCCGCCTCGTGATGACGATAAGAGATAGGCGTCTTTTTTTTCGTCCTCGTTTTCGAAGGTGTATTGGTATGCAGGAGAGGCACAGGATACGGCTGGCGGCATATGGTCAACGAAGGCAGTCTACGCCAGCGACAGCAGCGGCAGTCGAAAGGGGACCAGTGGTTTAGTCTAGCGTGTGTGTACCTGTGTATGCAGGCGTGTGCAGGCGACGAAGTCTCAATAATGTAAGGAGACGTCAGGACGAAGCCCTGATCTGTCTGTCTTTCGTCACGGCAGCGTTGTGATGTGGCAGCTGGTGAACGCATTCGCCAGGACAGGATAGGTCCGCCATGGTTGTACGGTACCTCGACGAAAGTCTTCATTGTGGATTATCCCATTAAGATATGGGCAAGGTCTGCAACAGCCTACAGTTCCTGACTAACGCTGTCGCTTTGCCTGTTAGTCCTTCAATGGACCAGCGGCACCGCCCTGAATGAGTGAAGCGATATAGTGCATGAAAAAAAGCCGGATGTCGGCCATCCGTCTTCAGCCAAAAAGAAAGAGATTAACGATGACCACCACAATCACCTCCGTCGTCGTCGTCGTCGTCGTTAGCTGTTAAGATACCAATGGACGTTGGACGGGCAAAACCATTGGCGTTGGGGACGTCTGTAAGTGCGCGGCTAAAATCGATCCGTGAAGAGGCTGATATGCGGCTTAATTTCTTCCCCTTCCTGTAAATGCGCCTACACATGTAACCCTTGTCGTTTATTCGGCTCAGATTTGAATTTGGTATTCACAGGGTTGAAAATATTATTTGACATCGTCTTAATTGTTTTGCATTACAAATGCACATAAATGAACATAATGCACAATTTCGGTTTTTCATTTTGACGAGAACACAACGCGTTATATATATATAATAGAATTATATGTAGTATTTGAGAAAACACTATGCAGGACGCGACCAGGACCAACGGCGATTACAAGGGCTAGTTTGAGGAGAACTGAATGAGAAAAAAGATGTGTCTATTACCATATTTAACTCTATATCCTAACTTATTAAAAGCACGAACTCTAGCTTTGACGTCAAGCGATTTCATCAATTTCAGGACAACAAATGAGCAAAATTTTTCATAATAATAGTTACACAAAGCTCCATCCTTAACTAGAATTCCTATATAGATAAAATATAGGAATATATCTCTGTACAATAATACTTTATTAAGAGCGGTTATATCAAGTCAATTTCGCACAATAGCTCCAGATTTAGAGCAAAAGTATCGAGTCTATCCTTTGATTGAATCGTCCTTCAAAAAGCTACTGTCAGCAGTTGGGTGTCGTTACCCTACTTCCAGCGATCAAAGTGCTAATATTGGCAAACCTATTGCGTTTTTAGAAATATGCGGTGTTCAAGTGTAATTTCAAACGAAACTTCGAGTCGATGGCACAATGTTGTCCCAATTGTGAAATTATACAGTAGAAGCGAAAGCAGAACCTCCGTGCAGATCGAGGCCCACGGCCGGCGGATGTCGAAGGCACGATTCCACTTGGCATGATCGACAAGGCAGCTTCGCGAAGATAGGACCAGATGCCGCCATTCATTATTAAATCGTTGGATCAGACCAGGCTGTATCGAGAGTAGAATCAGTAAATTGATTGTATGGCAATACACAACCTGGGATTTGTGCTAAAACATCTAAAAGCAAACTATAAGTAGTTGAAACCTTTGCTAGACAATCTGCGCAATTCCCGCTAACACCAGTAACCTTGAAAATAATTTCACGCTATTTCAAACAATTGATCAATAGTAATAATAGGCTAAAACTTTTACGGAGATCGTTGAAACCATATAATTTGCATTCTTGCATTTTTTTTTTTGTACTTTCATAGAACACGAATCGGCTTACAAAGTATGCTTGTAATGAAATCGCATAGGACCGAAAAATACACTAAATAGGACCCAAGAATACACTAAGCCGACCTTTTTGAGCGAACAATATATTTGTCTTAAAGCTTCTCAAGAAAATTTTCTTCCCTCAAACACTTCCTGTTCGCAGCTACTTTGATTTTAATATACGCAAAAATCCATAATATTCTAGACAAGTAGGGCTAAAGAAAGAGATGAGGTACAATGTGTACCCTAAGCGCATCTACTTTTCTGCCATCAGCGTCTTTCTATAAAAAACTAGACTACTCATGTACAGTATAAGAGCATGATATAGCCGCGCTGTTTCCTTTGCCCCTTGTTCCAATGCGTTATCTATGCTAGTCCCTCGGTCGTTCTGTTCTAAACAACCAACCCACAGCGTCACAACTTTGCGTCTTCCTATGGTCTCTTCGTGGGAGACTTGACGAACAGACACTAGAGCTCCCCGTTTCAGTAGACGGATTTGCGACCTCGTTGAAATTGAAAATTGAAATCGCGCTTGCTCACGAGCTCCGTCACTGAACCTTGTTCCCTTAATATTCGGGCTCTCGTCCTTTCCTATGGCAAAACCTTCGTCATTTCCGATCGAGTCAAAGGAAGCAAATACTTCGGCAGCATTGACATGGAGATGAAACCAAAACGAAGCGAACTCTTGTCTAAAAATCTTCGGCTTGCTATAATGATCACCGATTGGACAGCGGTGAGCCACTCAGTCCGTGATGTAACGGGATCCACAGCGACACGCAACATACTCAGTTCTCCAGTCCCAAGCGCGTCCCCATTTCGTCAGCCTCCGCGCTTTGTGACGAGCGAACGAGACTTTCTCTCAAAGCTGCATGCGTTTTTATCTACTCCTAGGTTTCTTCGATGCCAGGTTCAATCAACTCACTTATAAACAAAAAGCTGTTTCAAGAGAAAAACCTACTGCTTAAATCACTAGAAGACCGTAGGGTTTCTACACGCTGATCATAGGTGACGACTCTTATACCTGTCACATCTACTGAAAACGTACGTTCTCTTAACGTTTTCAGCTACTTTTCAATTCCATAGATATCTTGATAGGGTGTCATGCTAATCGATTATTACAGGCATTATTCCTAATAGTAAGAATAGACCAAACAGATCATCAAAACGCTAGCTGACTTACCACAATAAGTCAGCAAGCTATATCATGTCTCATGGTAGAGAATGCTCGTCTGGCCTACTCTCACAGTACATGAAGTTTTGCAGAGCCCCCCAAGCAGTACCTTTATGCCGGCGTCTATTTTTTTTGCCAAAGAATCGCCTAAGAGTCAAGGTTACCAACTACAAATTAAGTTTCGACAAATTAGAGCCTGTAAGAGTATGTTGGTTCTCTGCTACCCCAGTTATGGTACGTCCCTAAACGCGCTTCGGGTTTCGGGTAGGGTTCGGAGAAAGGATGACTTCTTCCTGAGCTTGAAGGGTTAAATCAGAGGCGGTTGAATCCACAAGGACCAGGTGGAGAAAGGAGAGACGAACCACAACATTGGACGTATTTAGATCTGTCTCCACAAACATAGAACCCGATGAACCCATCGTTACTGTCTATCCAAATGACACTGCTAACGGACGGGTTATAGGTCAATGCTTCCTCTATGTTCGGAACTGTTCAATTGGTTGAGGCTGATCAAATGTGAGTCCGGAAAGAAACGGACTTAAATCAATGCACATAGGAAGCTTGCGGAGCTCGGTAGCAGTAATATTGGCTGGTGGAAGGAACCGACGGTGTGTGCTACGAGCGCATTTACATGGTCACCTACTCTGATGTAAAATTGACTAAATTTATACAAATGTAGTTCCAAAAATACCTCGTTCTAAGAATAGCCATTTTATAGAAGTCTTTTTCAATACAGTTAATGATAATAAGGCTTTTTATCAGCAAGTAAAACTGGGTGGTAAGCGCCAATAGAAACACTACATCATTGTTGAGCCTTGAAGAGCACCTCTTTCTCGTGAAATGTATTTTTTTTCTTAGACGCTCCTGTAAACCTTTATATAATAAACATTTGTGTAGATGCCGAAATGTAACAATCTGACAGTAAATCATCTTTTTGTATGGTTATGGTTAAAAGGTGGAGTTATGACACGGTCACTTCCACAATTCAGCTGCCAGTGGAAACGCGCGTTGGATGCAGTTGGCTCGCGTTTATTAATCCCAAAAGGTGCAAGACACTTCGAAAACTAACTCGCCGTTATGGCGCACACCATCAGAACCCACCCGCGACCTCGAAGTTAACTTCGGACTGAAGGCAGCAGCAAAACTGTTTGTATCCGGCATGCGGCGTCGTTCTGTAGGCCGCATCCGGCATGCCTAGGAACCCCAAGTAGGCCGACAGCTCTGAGTGGTGCGAAATATTCCATATTTATGCAATAACCGCAGTGAATTTTACTGGTCATCCTTGCACATTCCCAAGCGTATAATAGGCTTCAAATAGATGAATTGTGGGCGACACGATAATTCGATCGGTAGTAATTGGCCTGTAGGAATTGCTTATCAAGCAAATTCAACGACTTTAGCTATTTAGGATAGCTAATAGGATAAATATCCTATTGAAATTAAGGACATAACTTGAAATTAGGGCGTACAAAACATTTATATATTAAATCGAATTCCCTGGCGAAAAAACTATGTTATAAAGGTCTTTTTTAGCGATCGTATGGCTTATTTACACGTAGGACCTATCGAAAAAACGTAAAGTTGTCAAAGTAACTTTTGATAAGTTTTCTGCAATATACTCCTTGGGAGAACTATTTTTTATTTTTGTGTTTTCATGTAGGCGATCTAATTTCGAGATAACGTGCGTACCTTCCGTCTGCAATTTGTTTAAGAGTAGACTGTTCCAGTCACTTTAGATAACAATGCTATTCCTCATATAAATTTTATGACTTATAAGCTTCGCTTGAAATGAAATATTACATTTCCTAATCTCAATGATATAGGTTAGATGTACGGCACCGAGATCAGGTTTTTTGGTTAGGCTTAGTAGCTGTTTATTGAAGAACCGTCAATACAACCTCGCGAAATTGACTTCAGACAATTTTTCGCTTAGTGGAAAAAAAAATGAAGATCTACGTACTAATTAATTAAATTAATATGCAATATAATGTCACAGCCGTTAGTTATTAAGTTTTTCTAGCTTTCAAGTTGTTTACGTTCGTTGGAATCTATTAACTTAAGTAATCTAACGCCGTTGTGTCTCGGTCTGGATTCAGTCGTTATACTCCAGATAAGCCAAGATACAGGTATAGGTTAGATCGTGAAAAGCCACTTATCGTTCACTAAGTTTCACTATATAATAAAACGATCGCTTACTTCTTTCTTTTAACTGTTTGTTTTGCCTCAGTCAGTCGCATCGTTTAAAACTAGAGCTAGCTACACGATGTCTTTATTGTTTGCTGCTAATTTTTTGGCACTGACATAAAAACCATTGGTTAACATCTAGAAACTGTGAAGGTACGGCTCATTGAAAGTCTGTACATGCCGTCATATCAAAAGTCGCGCACTACACACAGCAACACGAAGACAAACACAATCAATGCTACCAACTTACGTATACACATAAATGAACTTGGTAGTCGCTTAGGGCGAAAAGAAGTCCGTTTTCCTAATAGAGCCTAAGTATTCTGCCCGCTGGCCCCACAATTAAGATATTCATGAGTCGAAAGACGGTCCGATGTAGCGGAGGCGACTGATGTGCGAAAACGCTCCGTTTTTACGCGCTTCGCACGCACCCGTCTGTGTTAGCAGCCCGACGTTAGAGGCTACTTTGGTCAGCGACCCGGGTTGCTTCGGAATGCATAGGCCGAATGACCGTAGCGTGGTGTTGCCCTTCGGGACTTGCTGTATTGCGCTGCGGTGCGTTTACATAGACTGAACGACCTGGGCACATCTCGGAAATAAAGAGACCGGTTTTGGCTCACGCCGGAACACTGGCGTAGCTTATTACTAGCTAATGCCATTACAAATATGCCTATATTTGTCGGTACACACATATATACACATATATATGTCTCGGTGAAGGCGCGGTAGCGTCCTACTACACTAGGTTGAGAAACGGGCCTAGGCACGTTTTGTTTCAATCGTACGAAGTGATGTCTCACGGCATTAGCGCAAGTAGAACTCTAAACATTTATTTTTTATATACTGCTATACCGTTTTCCATGCCTATAAATGATGTGGCACATTATAGTGTTATATGTCAATCCCCACAATAACAACAACAATGACGGAGCCGGCGTATAGATAGAACAACAGGTAGTAGAGATAATTCAATGGCCATGAACAATCTACTATAGCGTTTGAGCAGTGTGGATATCATATAAATACAGTCCTGACATAAATTATGGCATATAATTATAGAAATTGGTCCCGACTGCGCCATATTGGCATTGTAATCAGTGGTATAAGAAACGCGAATATAGATGGCGGGAGATGGCTTTCGATTTTAGAACAAACAATAGCACGAGTCAGCGACTAAAGGGCTAGCGAGCAACTAATAATACGACCATTATATGTTATAAAATGCCACTCGCGACCTCTTCAATATAGCAGTGGCCGCATTTATTCCTCTTCGTGTGTGTGTGTGTGTGTGTGTGTATTTACCGAAGGACAAAATAGCAAAACCCTCATCATGATGCAGGCCCTACTAATATTGGCCTAAGAACGGTCTAATAATAACATTAACACTTCAGCTTTTCCCTACCAGCAGGAGCACTTAACGAGATGGTGGCACGTGTCCCACTTTGTTTACGTTTAGCCCTAATCAGACGTATGATCTGGTAATCATTTTTTTTTATCCATTCTCAGTTGTGTCGTCGATACCATTTTTGCCGGTGTATATGTACATCGAGCCAAGAAAGATTCAACATTTTCCTTCGATGTGCTCTAGTGTAAATGGCGCTTAAATATAATTTCTAAAAAAAATTCTAATCTCTCATACGCGAATGATGGCCACCTTATAGGAGAGAAATGGTTCCAAGTATCACCTAATGAATATTATATCGTGTCCCTACATTGAGCCCCATTACCGCCACATTTTTTATAAGCCAACCGCTAACACTAGCAACCACTTAACGTGGAAACTGTTAACTTCCCGTATCTTCAGACCAATAGCGCAGGAAAAATGAAGAGGAGTAATTATTTACCGGCAATTCATGCCTAATATCCCAACACCAATTTATCGAATAGCAAAGGTACATCAGTATTAGATTCCTAATGAAAAAGAGTTTGATTTCATGAATGCTAATAGAGCTCGAAATAATTTCAGGGATAGGATTAGAAGGTTCATGATTGGATGAAAAGCGCGCCCTTGGATAACTTATACTATATAATACAGAAATGATATTGTATTTAATAACTTTTAATCATAAAGCAGCGAGCACAGAATAAGACCGGTGACTTGAGTTTAAAATTACCATCGTGTTTTTCGCAAATAGATTCGTAATCTCCTATTATCCATGGCAATCAATCGCCTCCATTGCTGAACGCCGTTATATTTCTTGCAAAGGAATACGTACATTACCCTAGAGAAGTAGGAAACGACAAACGCTCATATTTTTACCATAGTAAATAAGTAAGCCTGTTCAAAATCTCTAGAAAGAGCATACTAACTCTAATGAAAAAAACTGCCAGGTCAGCCTGGGATATATCGGAAGAAAAGCGTCTAGCTTTAGCAGTACGATAGTACTATCTCAAGCGACTCCTGTAGCAGGTGTTCGCGCCTCAACCGGTGCAACCGTTGATTTCTTATTCCTGTCCCTCGTCATTTCCACCCGCACCCTTCGCCTACACCAGGGGGCGCTAACCGACCACGGTCGGCAATTTTGGTCATTGTCCGTCAGTGGCGCAACCACAACGGAGTGACTCAGCACAAAATGATCACTGTTGAAATTTATGCACATTCTCATTGCTCGGAATGTAGAGAGGCTTCGGAGAAGCCGGTCTTAGAAAACCGCTGTTCGCAACTGAAGAAGTCAATGAGTAGACGACGAAATACCGCAAGTCCGGTAGAGGAGGCAATACACTAATGTAATGTTCCCGTTTAAAAAGACTGCACGTAGGAGATCACTTAGCAGATGCATGACCGGCTGGATAAAGTTAATTGTAGCGTAATGATAAATTAGTAGGTAATGATTGCTATTACAATTATTACGTACTAATTTATTTGTTAGTCGATTGTTCACCATGTACAAATACTTTGGAATTATGTCGGCAGGACCTGCACATAAATATAAAGTACGAGTGAAGGGAAAGATGCATCAATAACCGAAACATTGTTATGCTGCTCGCTATTATCATTGCGGGCCGAACGATGCTGTACATCCGATAATATAGTCTAAAGACGTTCATACTCACGCGAATCACAGGCGCGCTTGCGCCTGCGCCTGCGAGTTTTACGATTTACCCTGCAGCGGCCACAGGTACTGTTATTTTCATTCGTAACATTTACCTGTTAAACATTTTAGCTTAACAATTTTGTCTTTGCCCACCGTACACTGTGGAAATCAAATATATATTTTCGGCTCATAATCATCTATTCTGGGCTGACTCTTTTAATATCTCTCTATAATACATCACTTTGTCTTCGACGAAAGAACCACGACCGTTGCGTGGAACGACGGCAGTGACAATACAGCATGTGGACACTGTCAACATGTGCGCGTCAACCCATATATCCGTGTCATTTCGTTCCGGTGCACCCATGCGGACACCATCACCGTACGAACTCGGCGTGTCCGGTAATTAACTCTCCACACGAACACATAACGTATGCCAGTAAGCCTATACGACCCCTTTCCCTAGTCCTGATTCCCCTGAAAGCTGCAGATATAACCATCTGCTTCGCATGTGGTAGCCAGCCAATAAAAGTCTGTTGTTTACCTGCTGCAGAAAGCCCCGTCTGCAGTCTTTCCCTCATATGAGGCAAATGGAGCAGTACGATGGGGCGAACGCAGACAATGTGTTGTAATAAAATTAGTTAGGTTCCTGAGTCTGTTTACCTCCACGCCCCTTAGGTAACCCCAGGTAACCCTTAGCTGAAGCGGGAAGGGATCGTGATTTGAACGGACATCGTCAGCTCGAAAAGAGTCCTAGAAAAGAGGACACGGCATTCAGCTATGCCACTTTCCCATTTTTCGTTTTCTTTCGCCCTCTTCGCCGGAGTGCTCGACTTCGTTGTTTCTTTCTTCAGTTGCACCCTGCACCTGCAGCCATGTCCTTGCGTCGTGCAACCGTGCGTCGTAACAATAAGCGCTACGGTTACTCCAACCGTTCCAGGCTTACCTAATTCAACTGGATTTAGCATATAATAGTGAACTTTATCAACAAATATAAAAATGCAAGAGCGCACTGATTCGCGTGTGCCTTACGCGATCGACATAGAAGTGGCGAGAAAGTTCGTAAACTTAGGTTGCGTTTGTTTTTTTTTTAATAGCGTTAGCTAGAAAAGATGTTGGCTTAAGTTGTTATTTAAATAATTATTTCATAAGCGTATCGTCCATGTAATTTAAGTGTGCCGTGTACATGGATAGCAAAGAAAACGTGTGCAGGCGTAGGTCCGGTAAGGCCAAGGGAAACTCGGGCCATGTAGACTGTTCCATGTGGGTCCTGCGCGGCACGAGTTCCGCTACCTTCTCGAAGAGGGTCGCCTTCCCCCCTCGCCTCTCTCTTTTTTTCTCTCTTCTCTCGATGGGCTGGTGGGTGAGTCGGTGTTTGTGTGGTCTGCCACCTGTAGGGGTAGCAGTAGGGCAACTAGTGTTTAGACAGCGGTGCTGTTGCGTGCTGTGGCATCGCCACAAACAGTAGTGGAGCCTGCAAGGAGGTGACGAGCGAATGCAACCGGTAAAGTTAGGTGGCAGGACACAGGTGCCTGGCTGACACTAGTGCCTATAGTCTGTAAGGAATGCTGCAATCCACCAACACAACCACAATCACACGAATTTTCACTAGGACGACCCACTTGATTGAATAACATTGTTTGCGTGTAATAAAGCCGTTACTGTCTACGGGCAGGATATAGAGCATTCTGTCCAATAAGGACAGAAACAACGTCGCATTATTACTACTCTGACTTAGCGTGGCTTCTGTATCTCTTTACGTTAACCTACAGTGCAAGTATTAGCGGGAAGCGGGTAATTTGAAATGACGACAGGGAAAAGTCGAAGTACCAATGAGAGCACGGGTTTCATTTAAGACGTACGTAATGGCCAGCGTCCACGAGTTACTAAAACTAAGAGTAACACCTTAATACCGTTAGTTCGTATTGGCGGCTTGGCTGTGATAAGCAATACAATTACAGCAGTAGTAAGTTCACCGCCCGATATTAGATATGAGATTATTTGATCTGTTTTCGTTGAATGCTTCCTATTTCTACATTTTGAGTAGTTACAGTATTACATATCGTTACAAAGTTCTTTATCTTATCTATAAGAAAACTTATGAGTGTATTCTTTTTGTTCTGATCGCTACATTTTCTGCTCTCTCCGGAGATAAATGTTTCGGACTGCAAATAGCAGCACTTCACACCCAGCTCACTCGTCTTTCATCAACACCAGAGAGCTGCCAAAAGAACGCATCATAGACGTCAAGTATTGGCATTGTAGGCATTCTACTGGTGGCCCGTTACGTTTAAAAAGTGGTTTCTCGATGTAAAAACTACGCGTCGCCGAAGCTTTCGAATCCGAAGACATTTTTAAAGAATAATCATTAGATCAGTTTACATCCCTTAGCTGTAGCCTCATCATCATATTCGTATCATATCCTCTGTTGCTTATGGGCTTTTTCGCATTGGAAGTGAGGGAAACAGAAAGCAAACGCCGAGAATACAGTTTTTTATTCCTTGGTTCAACTGTCTTTGGGTCTCAAGATGGTCCTGAAACAACAAAGACCTCGACAACGACAAAGAATCAAAGTAGGATCTCCCTAGCGGTGTGCAACGCTCATCGACTGAGATACATTCGCAAGAAGATACATTAAAGATGACACCAATTCCTGCAAACTCTTTTAATCAGTACAAAGATGGATGTATGCAGTATTTTCAATGAAGCTTTTTGCCCTTTCTACTGTTGAATCTCTTATTTTTGTCCGCTCACTACCAAATAAATAGGACTGCGAAAAATGGTACAGAATCGTTTGGTTGGCTACGCACCGCCTTTTCGGATTCCGCTTTTGCCTCCAACGGCGGGCAATTTTCAAATGGTACAGATGAAGCTTCTGCCTCAACTACGAAAAAGATTAGCGTTCACTTCGCGCCGTTACGTCACTTTCTCTTTGCCCCTTCCGCTTTCATGCGTCGCGACGGACTGTGTCACTGTCTCGCGTCATTCGTTTTCTATGACATCATTCGCACGTGCTATGCCGACAGCGGTGGATGGCTCCTGACTGACTTGTGGGTTGGTGCGCGCTCTGTCGCACCAGAGATCTTTTGCTTTGGCTTTTTCGGCCTAGGCCCTTCGCGTTCCTTTGCTGTGCCCACTTAAAAACACCTAGGTGCGTAGAACTCTTTTCTTCGCCGCTATGCAGGGCGTCGTTGAGGGTGCCTGTGTAAATGATTTGCGACGTCGGCTTGCGTCCGGTGATGCTGCTGCATACCACATTGTCCAGTAACAGGCCTCGCTCTGCGAGAGCCAGGAACAGCCATATGGGCGGCGGTCGCTACCGTGCCTTGAATGATTGGGGTAGGATGCAAATGCGCGGCTATTTCCTAGCAGTGAAGGAAGAGCGAATGAAGGATTTAAAGAACTAGGCCATTTGTGCCATGTGCCGATTAACAGCAAAACGCCAACCTTCGACCTTTGACATACTAGTTGAGTACACATTTTAGTGCTCTGAAATACATAGTTTTTAGAGAGCTTGAGGAGTGTACACCTCTTATAGCAATAAGAACTACTACAAATGTCTGTGTAGTATTGATGGTGTTTTAAAAGTGTACAAATATATTTTAACGTCATACGAATTTAATTAAATTGAAGGATTGCTACTAGGTTTACCGCCCTTCAATTAATTCAAATAATATAATATGTTTATGAAGTAAGAGGGCTCGAGCTTTGTTAATCTTCTCTTAGACTGTGTAAGTATGAACTTAAACGCACTATTCGTATATTACCAATGTGTAACGAACATTTTTTGCCGAAGTTTCCACTTGTTGAATTTAATGCATTGACCAGTGGATGACCCATCATTGAGCTGAAGCACCATTGACAACGTGTGATACGAGGACTGCTGAAAAGGTTCTGCTGTGCCAAGCTCAACATATGGTAACTCACGTGAGAAAGCAGAGCGGGGCAAGATTGCATGAGATAGAATGTACTTTTTTCCTGATTTACGTCTCTACCCAGAGGACCAGCGGGGGCCACAATATGGGTCACTTCGTCGCTCTTTTTGACTTTTCGAACAACAATGATCGAAAAAGATCGGACGTGACAATTAATTGACACGAGAAAGCACAAGTCTATCAGTAATGAAATTGATATGCAACATCATATATCGCCCCTTGCAATCGTTAGGTAGACCCCATCTTCTTTTGAAACTGACCAGTAACGAGACTACCCTCTAACCTCTATGCTTAGACGTCCGGCATCGCTATTAGGCATTGAAACAACGTGTCTCTACCCCTGACCAGAACGAATCCCTAAGATTAACTGGCAAGTACGTTACCCACTAATCTATTATAAAATGTACTATTTAACCTAAGATTACAAAGTGATTTAAGAACGCGATGATTTTAAATAGATGCTAATTCGCAAAAGAGTTAAAAGTGAAGATGACACTTAATGAAAGCGTACGTAGAAACGTTTTGGTAAAAGCTTGAATTTTCAAATTAAATTTGTGTTCTCTTCCAAAGGATTGCTTGTAAAGCTTCGCCTACTAAACAGGCAGAATAAATCTAAGCGTTGTAGCTCCTTTTTTAGGTCCAGTGACTTCAATTAAGTGACCACTTTAAGTAATTCCTGCATCACCGTAATTGACATCCTACATAGACCTTCCCAGAGGCTTTCGGAACATTAGATTGGGCACCATCTTAGTATTTCGTACATCACTCCGTTGTTTTCTCTTTTAATTTGAAGAAGTTACATTTTTACTGATAAAATTTAGAGCTGTTCATGGTGAGCTGCTATCTCGGCGTATGCCCTATATCTTTGAGTTCTTTCAATATGAAATGTAATGTTTCCAACTTTAGACTATCCAGATTTATTCAACTTATATATACGATCTACGAGAAATCTAAAGCAAATTACTATTTGCTTTACTTAATTACAAAAAAGATTTTACGAAGCATACAGGAGATCCGCACGTGGCAGCTAGCCATTGCCGGCTTGTAAGGTAAAGTAGTAACCTTATAAAGAGCGCTCACAATACGATTTGTAGTTTTATGGCAACAAATCAGAGGGACTCGCAAAGTAGGTAGACTAACAGGCGAACGAAATTCCTAATGAACTATAGCTTACCCACCTGCAAAGGGGTTTGGCAATAGCTATCCTCTCTCTCCATTCGCACTTTGGGAACGCGTAATGGCACAGAAGAACTTCGGCCGCACTTCGGCACGGTTCTTGCATCGGCTGTATAAGTTCTTCCCAAAGGGCAGCAGTAATCTGTTCGTTAATCATCACGGTGGACGGGTCCGCAGAAATATTGTAATATACAATATGGCCGGATTTTCCAAGATGCTGCAATATTAGATAACAACAGATTAGCAGTGTACTTAGCTTCGTAGTGGTTGAACTTTGTTTTTCTAAATATTGCTTAGTTGTCAAGAGGGGAACCATTAGTTGGGTTGTTGTTATACTGCGAGTTGTTTAGTCTCTTGTCGGCTGGGGTCGAGATGTATCCATTTCGAAATACGTTGCTGTCTAGGACACGGCAGAAATCGATTCGAACAAGGTACAGGGAATATAAACGATTCGACTTTTCATTGATAATTGAGGGTGAATTATTTCCTGGCCTGCCTCGAGCGTAACCATCAGCCACGACAAACAATTGCTAGCATCCATTATATCATATGCTTGGCCTAGTTATAATATACGTTAATATAATAGTCATCCTTATCATCATTAAAACACATTTGTGTTTTAACAAACAAAATTTAAATCTCAACCTCGCAGCGAATTACTTATCTTACTCTGGCTTACTTTCTTTTTTGTTTGTTTGTCCTATAGGTAATTCATTCGTTGCCAACCTGATATAGACATACAATTAGTATTTACACAATTCGTAGATACACTAATTTTGTCAATGCAAACGAATAGCAATTCAGAGATGAGTGCATACCTTTGAGCAGATGTTTCCAGCGTAAGCTGAGCAAAAGCCCTCAGGAATGTCTGATGTACCACCGCCATGCTTTCTCCTATGCGATTCTCCGTCGTAAACGAGTATGCCTTTTTGGTGACGCACCATATCCGGACCCTCTGCAATTATCG
>NW_019213682.1:0-42038 GCF_002532875.2 Varroa jacobsoni
CAAAAAACTATTAGTTTCAGTTCTCACAGGACCCCATATTATAACCTCTTAAAGCAGATTAGTTTTATTTTTATTAAATATGGACGATAATCCCGTGTAACCTAATTACTACAAGCATCATAAGTAAGGTTCCAAGACAAGTACCAGACTATAGTTACGGTATTTATTACTGTGAAAATGTTGACATTTTTTTGCCTTCGCAGGGCAAAAAATTCAATGCACGAAAGGAAACTGTTCAAGGAGAGGAGTACCTTGGTATTAAAATATTCCGTTTCTATATTCGGTGTCCGCGGTGTCTTGCCGAGATCACCTTTAAAACAAACCCTAAAGAGGGCGATTATGACCTTGAGCATGGATCTACAAGAAACTTTCAGGCGAGTTTCCATGTTTTGATTTCCTGTGATTTTCATTTCGTTCAAATGTTTGGATACTCTGTTTCTAAAAAACGTCGTAGTAGAACCTAACGACGTTAAAAAGGTTAGACCAAATATAAAAGATATTCGAACTAATCATAATGAATTAATTTCAATGTCAGTAACGCAGCTGATGAGATCTTTTTGGAATTTTTGAAAAATATAGTGAACTAATTAGTCTGCATTACAAATATGTGAATCAAGGTAAATCTTAGTGCTTTCAGTAGCTGGTATTTAATTTTTTTATTAACGCCAAGCTCTATAAGCAAATGCGAGGTTGATCTCTCTTAAATTCTGTCCCACGTAGAACAGAAAACTCATCTGTGTGACAAGATCAGATATTTTTGACAGTATTAATTCAAATACAGAAATTCCGTTGGACAGCTTTTAAAAAACGAGAACATACGTTTTGGATAGCTTTCCATAGCAAAAGAACTAACGCTAAAACGTTGAACTTTATATGCAAATAGCAAGTAATATCAGCTGTGGCGTATTTAAGGTATTGTGTTCTACGTTGCCAAGCAGTTTCAACATATATATCGACTTGTTAATGTGTTAATGAATTGTCTTATTAAGCCATAGTTATTTCACACTAAAAATGTGTCCCATTTATACGATGTCATGTAACGAGGATCAAGCGGCGATTTTTGGCTATAGAATTACTTGGTTAAATTACTAATAGGAAGATAGCTTAATATAAATCTCGAAAAAAGCATATTAACCAATAAAGTCATTCTCCTAGTTAGTACTTGAGCACTATTAATTTCAAGATATTTTAGGGTGCAAATTAAAATTTGCTACTAATAGTGGAGATTAATTGTTAGACTATTAAACTTACAGTAAAATTTTTACAGCGCCTTCTTAATATTTCTTTCTAATTAACTGTTCATTCTTGTAGGCATTACAAACCGCGGAGAAACTAGAAGAGGCAGCGCGTCTTGCAGAAGAGGAAGACGAAAAGAACAATCCAATGAAACTGCTTGAAAAACGTACAATGCAGTCCCGTGTAGAAATGGAGCGAATAGAAGAGCTCGAGGAACTTAAAGAGCTTAATGAACGGCAGGCCACGGTTGATTTTGAAGGAATGCTTAACAAAAAACAGTTGCAGCAAAAAGAAACAGAACAGGAACGGATTTTGAGGGAAAATCGTGAAGTTGAACACGAACTTGAACAGTTTCTTATGGAGAAAGGCATCGAAAATCGTGATGGTGTCTTATACAAGCGAGTTCGAGACATAGACTCTGACGAAGAAGAGGAACGGCTAAAAAAGATCCCAAAAGAGGATCCAATGAAGTCTACCAAGTCAATACGACAGTCCGAGATAAACAAACTTCGAGGACTTGTTCGAGTTAAGAAAGTCATTAATAACAATAATAACAAAGCTGAATCGAGTGCGGGGGCTGCAAGTATGGACCAAATGACAATAGCTCGACAATCGAGCTCCGGCGGGGGCGGCCTTAGTTTATTAGCAGCCTACAATGACTCTGATGGCAATTCCGATAACGATTAAAATGTTAAATCAGAAATACTCTACGCTGATTCTGCCATCATTGACCGGCTTTAATAAACTGTACCATGCCACAATGCTAGCTAAGGCTAGCGTTTGTTAACCAACTGATTGTTTTCTTGTATGGAAACTTGTAGTAGCCAGTCACCAAGCAAGCAAGGGTTAACAATGAATGTGAATTCAGAGTTTGCTATATATGGAATTGCCGGAATGATTTCCTCTGTTATTATGCATAAAGCAAAAGCTGTAACTTCTTTGATGATGTATATATAAACATATATATCTGAGTGTAATCTTTAAAGCAAGCTTATTTGATGTATAGAGGTGTCCTATCTTGTACATACGTTATAATTATAACACACGTGTCACATACATGGCAATAAAAAACGTGCCTATTCTTCTGTTAAAACTGTTTTCATCTATTGCTAGACCTTTACTTGGAACTGAGCCACGTGCTTTGCTAAAATGTATAATCGTTTCAAATGATCGAAGAACTTGCTTTAAACCTTTAAATTGTTAGTATTAGTTTTATGTTTTGATATCAGTAAACTTTTCAACGAAGGCATCATTTGATAATATGATAATCTGAGGTTAAATCTTTATCGTTCCTGAAAATAGAGGCTATTAATTAATCTGTTTCTAAATTCTCTTGTCCACTTTAAAAGAATGAGACAACCTACATTTATCGGATTAGTGTTTTATTTATTAATTAAAATTAATATATATATATATATATATATATATATATATGTTTGTAGTACATATACAGTCCACACCACGTGGTACTACTATGTACATGATAATTGTATCTATGGGAACCTCAGCGAACTTTGACTATTTTATCCAAGTTGAACCAGACAACCGATGAGAAAGTTCACAGGGCGAGATGAAAAGAAACCTGCTGCAGCAATGCTTTATGGGTAAATATAATAATTGGAAATATTTCTTTGCACACACACAGGTGTTCCTTCATCGCGTTATTAGTTTCATCATCAAAAATTGCATGAATCGCGCTCGCTACCCGAAGGGTAACGGTGGTCAGCGAGAAGATAACACTACATACAGCACTAGCTAACGCATGTCCACGATAACCGATGTCAATTACGTGTGATAATTTAATTATTTCATATGTAACTTTGGAATAATTCGTATCCTATTGTAAATCTATTCTTGTAACAATATATTACACGCGTGAGATATTAGCTAATTAACAAATAAATTAAATAGTAGATAATACACATGGTCAATTTCCGCAGACGAGCAATTGGAAACAATTATTTTGGACATGAGTGAGGTCAAAGCTGTCAGCTACCAAAAACACTCTTGAGACATCGGCTGATCGCTAGACTATCAATAGATCAAGGAAGTGAATGGATTTTGATTTTTTTGCGGAGCCAACTGTATATGACCTTGGATACTCTGCGCAATAGGAACGATACGGACTATCCTATCTTTTGAAGCGCGTCAATTATTATATTTACATAGGAGACAATTGACAGCTTCGGTAGTCCACCCATTTTGCCAGATGCGGCGCGTCTCTTATCATCAGATCAGCCTTATCAGCAACTCCAGGCACCTCCAGTAAGTCGTGTGAACATGACATGACCCAGTTGCCAGATTAAATATGCGCAGCAGTCTCCCACAGGAGTGGTCTCCTCGTTGGGAGTTCTCGGCGTTTTAGGATCCATTCATTACTTTCGTAGAGCAGAAGTATCAGTTTTTTGTTATCCTTTAAATTATTATGTTGTTTCATTTAGCTTGGGCTCTGTAAATCTCTTTACAGCATATGGCGGCTTTCTAAAAATCTGGTCTTTTCTACTCTAAAGATTTCAAATCAAAGTTGCACACAAATTAACGAATTTTTGCGAAGTATGCTAAACACCCTGAAACTTTGTGCTTAGAGTTAGTTCAGTTAATGCGTCATGCTCGCATAGCCATTTATCTTAGTTGCAGCTCCGGATGCACAGGGTGGCGTTTGGAACGCGAATACCTTTCAGCGTAATTCTTAAACAGACTAGTAGAAACTACTGGTACATCTTTCCGCTACATTTTCTGGGATCGCTAGCGCATCAGTGCTTTGCATTTTATTACTATCTTAATTCGATTCCTCTTTTTATTATTAGTTTTCTTTGAATAAATTAATATTATCCTCTTTTTATATTTCTTTATATGTATATGTTTCTTTTTATATAATCTATCTGGCGGCGATAGGAGTTTGGCAAGGCGCACGTTTGTCCTAGCGTAATAAGCACCAAAGTTTGAATAATAATATGGTAGATGCTTTCAATCATCCACTTTTTTCCCTGTTCCACCACTCCGCTTCCTTTGTCAAGAGATTCTGAGACGAACCATAGCACGAACATTGTCCCACCATTATTCCTTGTCTCTTATTTATATTCGCTGTTCTCTTTTGCATCATTTCTTTGCCATCATTGTTTTTTTCGTATGCACTAACTGCACTAATGATATACGAATCCTTTTTATCAGTGCTAATCAGAACCCCTCTCCCCATCGTAGCCCCTTTTATACTGTACATTTGCTCTTAGATCTGCCTCTAAAGCGTGCTCCAGTGCAACGATACTTGTTATACATGTCGCCAGTCGGAAGCTGTTTAATTTATCCGCCTTTCTGCCGAGCTTCTGAAGTGATACTGCTACTAATATATCCTCCTAATACGATTCTATGTTCTCTTTGTTGCTCTTGCTTTCGTGGCATAATTATGTTCCCTGTCGCTTCGTAGATTCTTCGACACGAATTGACCACAATCGAACGATTCGTTGTGCGCGTGCATGGTCACCATAATCAACATTAGTGTTTCGTGCTCAATCTGCTTTTTCGCGCTATTTGCTGGTGCTACGCATCGAGTATAGTTCATCATCGGAGAACCATGAACTTTGGCTCGACATTGAGAACCGGCAAGCGGGATTGTCCTTGAGCCAGTGAAAAGATGATTTGAGCAGATCCGGACTTGATGAGGTTGTCCCAGTCGGGCCTACACGTCGTACGGTGCTGTGCGGTGAGCTGCTCCCTTCACTTGTGCTGCAATCGTCCGAACTGCATATACTGTTGCGGCCATACGGGGGTTTGAAGGTCACGAATGATACTGGTATTATGCCTGGTGTCGTTAGCGGCTCATCCATGGTGGACGGACACTCGACCTCCTCCAGGATGCGCTGCTTATGGTGCAGCGCAGGCGTGGAGCCGTGCTGTCGTTGTGAGCCAATCGTCAATGTTCGCGAAATGCCGAGATGTGTAGTGAAGTCTCGGCAATCGACGTGCGATGTATCAAGATCTCCAGTGGCGTTCGAGATCACTCTTGAGGCCATCTTTGTGGAAATCGGAATAAAGGCGCGCCGCCTATAATTCAAACGAGATATTAATTAGAAGTTAACCGAAAGTCACCTGATTTTACAAAGTTGATGTCTCGTTGAGGAGACAGTAGAAATACGACAACGTGTTTGATTGATGCAGTGATTCCTGCGATGGACAAATTTCCTGCTAAGAGACTCGAAGTTCTCTTGTAATCAGGTGCAATATTTTTGATACTAATAAAATATACCATTAAACCCTGCTTTTGATTCCAAGCGATGCATTAAACATACAATCTCTAGAACGTACGGATACACTCTATGACTTTAACGATTACTAAAATAATTATTAAACTACCTTTCGTGTTTAGCGCTATATGCTGCGGGTGTCATTAAGATCTCCTGGGTTTTCGCCGGCAACGATCGCATCGATGTCAAACTTTGCCGAGTGGATGAGCCTCTGCCGAAACTCATTTTATCAAGCTTGCGACACAGCGCGTTATCGGGAAGATCATTCTCCGATTCCGAATCCGCGTACGAGCTCCTATGATAAACCACACAAAATGCACGCAATGCAAAACATTGCAAGCTTGTTCACAATCTGAATTGACGGAGGTATTTGCTGAATGTCGTAACTAAAATCTCAGTGTCCATTGTATCACTTGTTCCAACCTTTTCTACTGATTTTTTGCTGTTGATTTTGCTGTAGCTCTGAAAGGACTGCGCGTGAAAGTATTAATATTAATCGATTAATATGAAGATGTACCCGTTCATGGCCGACGGTATTGCTAGGTTAAACTTTCAAATGAACTAGGACACTATGCTGTGCTCAACTAAAGTTTGATCAAAGGTGAGTATTAGGATTACGTGAAGCTTACAGCTATATTAGTTAAAGAAAAAATAACTAACCTTGAGCAACCATTAAGTTTCGATAGACGATAGGTGCCAGGTAATCTGGGATTCTTGTGGAATGACCTTCTCATAAACGCTGCTTGCGACTCCATACCAAGGGGTGGTATTGACCCACCATTTACCACAGGTGAGTGACTAACCGCTGCCTGTAAAGCCTGTTGCAAATGATCGTGATGATGGTGTTGGCCTGGGTCAGTTCCTGCGTCAAGCTGCTGCCTTCGAAGGCCTGTAGTGTCTGAGTTGTCAGGCACCGGAGGTGTGGGAAGCGGTAGCACTTCACCGTCAGATAGGGATGAGGACGATGAAGAGTTCCCACAGCCACCAGCGGAATCGTCGGAGGACATCCCGCCTACTAAGTCAAGACCAGAATCAGGGCAGAGGAATAACACAAAAATGTTATGAACAATGTCTACAGCACGCCGCCTAATTTCAGTGATCATTATTTGTAACATTATATTCTTCAGTGTTTTGCATATGCAAACATACTGCATTATATATATATATATATATATATATATATATATAGTACGTTTATGAGAATTAAATTATTATTCCTATTTGTGCCATTTATTTTAGCTGTTTTAGTTTAGGGTTTTATATAGCTATTCCTCGGAAAGAGAGGATTTTTTTTATCTCGAATTTTAAAGGAATCGAGTCAAGCTTTCGAATAGATAATTTCCATCAACACTAAATCGTATAACAAACCCGTATGATCAATACTTGTGTTCCCAAAATTAATTTTCGCTAATTCGAATGGGAGCTAGGATATATAAATGCAGGCTTTCGAAAAACTTGAAAAGTTGCTCATCTTTTAATTAGCTTGCCTCTGTGATGTACCGAAATAGGTTATTCGTTCGGTTAGATTTCTTAGTTTTGTTTAGTAAGTCGGAATATAATTGTGTATGGTACTAGCCATCTTCAGAATACTATGCTTTTGTGAATATAATAAAGGCAGTCTACGTACTGGGCTTATTTTCAAATTTTTGAAATATAAATTTTTAGTCACTTGTCGGAATTCAGGTCCGTTTGCATTTTGCTTTACGGTGTTGGATTGAACGGAAAAATAGTGCTACAGCTTGCTTTACTCAGATTTTTTTTTTTTTTTTTTGAGAACTGCCTATGCAAATTTAGTTTTTTTCGCTCGAAAACAAGTAGAAAATCGTATTAACGTATTATGGAATAAATAAACCATGTCTTCTATATAATTTTGAAATATTGCAGTGCATGCGTGTCGCCCGAGTGACAGTATGTTTAAAATAGCCGCACTGATTTCACAAGATTAACAGAGCAGACGTACCTTAAGACTTCTCAGATTGATATCCCTCACAGATATTATTTAATTGACAATAACACGGGTTACGTGAGGAACATGCTTTGTTTTTTTGTCCTGAGACAGCTAGGGACGTGAAAAGTCCGCATCTAAATATCATTGCTCGTAAACTATACTAAATTTTTGTTATTCTATCGGGAAAAGTTAATCTGAGATGGATCAGATATCGTTATTTTATACGGGGACCTATAACAGTATCCATATATGTGTTTCACTATTCAAAGCAGACAAGTATCGCTTGGCTGGTACAGCCGTTTTTTCTTATCCACCATAATCAACAATCGGATGCGCATCCGTCGATTTACATGAACAGGATACATTTTCAAATAAAGAGCAAATTTTAGCAGAGGGGGATAGAGATCAAGTAGAAACGTGAATGAACATTAGTATAAATGAACATTAGACTACAGTAAGCAAAAATGTAAAATGCCTTACAATTAACATAAAACTAGCCGCAATAGTCGTTGGACAATCAATGGGTAACTGATAATTGATACATTATTGCCCGCCGGTATCAGCCGTTATCGACGCTATCGTCAACAAAAGGTTCTCAGTAACACAGCGATGAGCGCGACACGATATTCCTATGCACATACGTGCAATGTTCAAAGTGTGTCACGTATTTCCAACGCTCTGTGCGTAGTTACTGTAGCCAAAAAGTCAATAATGAAACAAAAACCGCCATTAGAAATTCACTTAAATTTCCGTACCATTCCACTTTCCATTTCCTCTCGTTTACTATTGTGGGACGCTAACATCAGCTTAGGCCGGCAAGCAGAAGTGTTTAATGAAAGTGGCACACGTGATCCAAAATCTAATATTATAAATTAATACAATCGTATTTTGTATCGCACTTAACGTAAGATAATATCTCGTGTTACCTAGATAAGGGCGTGCTATAAATTGTAACGGATACTTGGCCAAAAGCGACAGCGTCTTTAAATAGTGCACCGGAGAGACGAAGAGAAGTTCTGAAAGATGCGAATTTTCTATTTCCAATTAGCGTTATTTGAAGATGGGACATTGTCGCGTCGGTTGTCAAAAAAAAGTCTCTGCGGTCGAGGAAAACCGATCATCAGATTAATGAAACTATAAGCTTCAGCCGAAATATACGTAACTTCTTTGGACACCAGTTAATGATTCAATCGAAACATATTCAGGCTTGATTAAAATTTCTACTATAAGTTAGTGAAACCATATGATAGACTTCTATCTGTTGTTATGGTACCTATCTGATGCGTAATATGAAGGGTCACTTGACTTTAAAAAATGATCTGTGTCCAGATTAACATAGAGACAACAAACCATACTGTATCAGGAGACGGCTGAAAGGCGCTGTTAGCTAGTCGTGAAATAGATCAGTGGACAATTTTTTTCCATTCAGAGTAACGCACTCACCTCTGGATCTACTAGTGTACCGTCCAGCATAAAAGTTTCTCGATTCGCGCATTGTATCCGCATAAAATACTTTCGTTGACCAATATTTATGATTTATCCGATTGTTCATAAAGGTAATTATAAACAGAATCACTATTTGTCATTCCTAAATTGGCGACGTTCACAGCGGTATCCTAGGTATTCATAGAGGAGCGCAGAAAAGTCCTTCAGGGCGTGTTTTTCTTTCCAATTCACGCGTCGTTTTTGATTCAGCCAATCAAGCTAATCTGCCGTTACCGTTAACTATCGAGAACCATTCAAACTACAATTGCCACACCTGTTTTTATTCATGGTACTAAACGCTCGGGTCGTTTAGCGCCTAGCGCACGTTTTGCCTCGTCGAGAGTACGTCTCCAACATTGGCGTTCAGTTTTCGTTCACGGCCACATCGCGTATCGGTAGCCCACTTAACAAGCCGAAAGTGATTCAGACTGCTGGGTTTCCAATGACGTATTATGATCGAGCTAATAGGGCAGCGCCCACTTGTTTTTTTGGCGTTGGCCAAATTCCGAGTGCTACCGTAGGTCCTAGAGTGTTACAGCTAAAGACAAAGGAAAGAGGCTCTTTTCTTATTTGTTTTGTGAAATAGTGCTGGACTTCCCAGTATTACTAGTGATTCGTGAATGCATAATAGGTCTGCAGGCGTGACTATTCACCGCTAGAAAGGAATAGCGCCAGTTGTAACAGTGATAATATTGACTGCAATTGTGTGCAATGGGCAGGGTGAAAGAGAAGTCGTATTAATTCTAGTCCACAAGAACGGGAGAACCCAATCAACAACGGTCGGCTGTTTTCTCCTCAAGAAATACATGAGCGAGCGGTCGGTAAAACAGTGAGTTCACGTTTTGGTTAATTACATTCATCTCTATGAACAACCAGCATTCGATATCCGCTCGCCGATAGACTCTTGGGCCGCGTGCAGAGTCAGATTAAAGTGATCGCAATGTTTCTTTAGCACTGGTTTTGTTGATCGTGGTGACACCGACTGCCCGGCTCACTATTTCTCCGTGCGATGACTTTTTTTCTAAACATCTCTCGGACAGCGAGAATACCAGATTTTCGGACATAGGCGTTTAGAATGCGCACGCATACGTGCACAAAACACACTGGTTCACACATTGACGATCACAAATTTGTCTTTTTTACACTTTGTCCTGCTGTTCTTATTGTACAGTCAACAGTTCCAGTCGCATACACATCTTGAATAGAGCGAATCAACCAGGCCTCAGGTATGACTGGTGAGTTTTCTTACGGCTAAGTTAGTCCTTGGGTCGTGAATCTACGGCCTGTAGGAGAATTGTCAGAAATAAAGTGATAACAATGCTAGGCTGCTCGAGTTGACGCTCGACAACTGCCAGCAACGGGAGCAATGATAGTCGGCGGGTACAATGGCAAAAACCACTCACATAAAAGTGCCCCGGATACCACCGATCGTCGTCGAGAATGAAGATGAGAATACGAAAAAGTAAGAAGCGAGCAGATGTAGAATGGTCGTTGCCTGTCGTAGGGCCAGTAAACTAATAGGTCTGTCTAACACGTGCGGGTTAAACGTCAAGATGCTCAACATGAAGAACCTAACACAGCCAGACAGAATCATAGGTCGACCAGCGCCTGCCACCCATAGCAGAAAACACTTAGGCTTGGGATCTGCCGATAGCGCCTTCTGTAAAACTGGGTCTGGTCTACTTTGGCAAACAGCGAAGCTTCCGCTTGCGACCTTTGGTTGAACTGCCACTTCTACTGCGTTAGCAACTTCGGCTACCCCGGCATCAGCGCGAGCAACACCGAATGTAGCAAGATCGCTCGAGGGGAAGAGGACGACAGAAAGCAGACAGGCAAAACCACGCTGTTATCGCAGTACTAAATCTAGTGGTCGTCGTTGAGTTGGTCTCAACAGACTGCCTCCGTTCATGACTATCGAACACCTGACTGAGTTTCGAAACTCGCTGAACCCCTCGCCGGGTCATACGTTATTTTTTACTCCACCCTAATGTCTCCTCCTCTCCCGGTCTCGGGGGTGAGCCAGCCTATTCGCGACCTACCCTCGAATGGAAAGGATGTGGAGAGGGGATAACTACAGGATAGCGATAATGTGACCGCAACAGTGACCCCGAAGTACAGCTGCCTCTACTGTGGTAGCCGCTACAGCAAAAAAAGAAGGAACTTGACGGTAGTCCCAACTAGATGCATAGATTAGCGTCTCTAGCTACGCCAGATAGACGCTCAGAATAGGTCTACACAAGTAAGCAAACCACCTAGTGGTATGCAGTAGCTGTCGCGGTGATTCACAGATTGCTGCCGCACCACAACGCAAGTTTAGAGGCTCTTATAAGAGTCGTCCATCGAAAAAGGTGCATGGGCAGGGTACCATTGCGATGCTTCGCTTTCAAGACGTCTCTAGCGAAATCGGCGCGATTAACAGTTGCGACTTTATATATGAATGTATATATATATGCACACTGATACATAATTTGAAAACATCAATTTTCGAGCTCACAGCGTGTATATAAGGCCGAATTACTGTTTCTGGTTCGCAAAGCACCTGCAACTATGGATGAATCTTTGCTATCACTTTTTCAATGATGAACAAATAAAGGTTGTGCGTTCGATTTCTGTTAGTCGATGTTGACCGTTCAGCAGTAGCCCCAGATGATTCCCGTGAGTCGCTGCTGTTTGTAATGTGACCAAGTATAAAGTGGCTAGAATGCGATGCGAAGTCTAACGATCTTCGCCAAGTTGGATTTCTCTTCAGTCAACCAATTGCTTGGTGGAGTTCGTCGGCTCTCCTGTTCATTCCTCGCATACCATGGCTGTTGGGCTTATTAGCGTGGCGGGTTCATACGCGTGCGTCTCACGATCGTCCGAGAACCTACAATCGTTCAGTTCTCGACTGCCTGGCCCCTCAGATAGGTTACACAGAATAACAACGGCGGATTTGCTTCGCCAGTAGACAAGGCGCACATTTTGATTTGACAAGCAGGATACGCCGGTCCCGTTTCCATCGACCGGCGTGGTTGCATCCGTACCTGAAGTATCAGATACGAAGATGATACCGTTGGCAGTAGTGTCGAACGCGTTAATTCCAAACTTTTTCAGGATTTTGTTAAGTTGTTGCAATGTGCTTGCGATGATGTTGAAACCTTGCAACGTGTACATGCTTCTCCGTGATAAACACTCGTCGAATAGTTGAACCTCATCAGAATAATGCCTGGCGAATGAAGTTCCATTTGAAAAATGAGATTAGATTTATTGAAGCCTGAAGAGGCTAAGTAAGCTCACAACGATCCTATCCATCATAAACAGAAGGAGATTTAATGTGTAGTGTAGTTCAAAACAAACAGTAAGTAGTCGTACAGGTTTTGAGAATGAGTTCAGATGAAGGAATTGAGCTTCATCTCAAATGCAGTCTTATATGACAGAGATAGATTGAGGAGGCTTCAGAGACTAGAGTGAGGTTGAATTCACTGAGGTTTTAAGACAATGAGAAATATCTCTCTTACGGGTTATTTAATTATGTGCACTTCTGCGTACGGCGAATTCGAACTGACCTTATATCCGCACTTGTAGAAATCGGAAAATTACTTAAATATAAGCCTGATATATAACGAAAAACTGCCCATCAGCTGCGAAAGCACTTAGTTAGGAAACAATTAATAGCCATTTGTGGAATAATTTATTAGAGAAATAGCCCTACATAATGTTTGCGTGTTTCAAGAGCATCCCTATTGTTTTTATGAGTACTAATAAACCTTTAAAGACATATTGGTATATTAATTCGGCATGCTATTTACAATTAACTTGAATCCAACAAGCAGCAGCACTCGAGTGACATAACACTGAATCGTGCTTATGTTCACTGCCTGGCTTATGGTTACCACGCATACACCCATACACATGGGCCGCATACATTCGGAACTATACCTATTTGAACTGCATTGTCTAAAGCCGCTTGACACAGAAAGGAGGTAACAGTGGCACCTATGCGTATATGTATATATGTGTGGGTTGATCTAAAATCACACTCCTTTACCCTGTGGTAACCTCTGAAAGCACAAAGCTTGCCAGTGCCGGCAATGTACACCGTCCCCGAAGGCATTCAATTAGCAAAGCAACCGTGCGCTTCTTGCCACATGACCCGAAATAGCTTGCCGCTTGCGGACAATAGGCAAACCCTCAACTGAACACAGACGATTTTCTCCACAAGGTATCGGATCCCGTTCGACAAAACACCATTTCGACAGTGTCCTGTTCCGAAGACACAAAGTTTCTGTTTAGTTCTAACAGAATCTAATTACCAAATAGCGCCATTCATTCTACGAGAGCTATGGTATGGCAGCTAAATTTAAACTTGGTGTCATAAGACTACATATGCGCGTACATCTACAGGACACTGGCTCCGACAATCTCCAAGAGAAGTAAATAGCCTTAAAAATCTACGGATGATCAGGTTATTCAAAATAGTTCAGATTACCTCAGTTGTCTCCAAAACGATAGGAGGTAGCGAGAAGGGATTTGGAAAGCTGCTAGGGGTTGTGATCTTATCTATCGGGAACTCACAACGAAACAAGCTTCAATGTCAGAAATGTTAAGTGTCTTGATCTGAACGAAAACGAAAAAGAAGCGTATGCGCGATCGTCTTCATCTTTCTGCGCCAGAGTCGTGTAAAATCGGCCACAATGGCGACGCTAACGAACACCCTTCGTTTGCTTCCTCTCGTCCTTCAGCTTCTCCTCTTCTTGAAGAGGACAGCTTCGCCCCGATGCGACACCCGTTTCTGGCTGGCAGCGCGACAACAGATCTGCTGTTTCTGCCTAGTCAGCGTGCTTGATAGACGGAACAACGGCAGCATATCGAGAACACATCAGAATTTTGGCGGGAGAACACAGAGAGAATACTTCGTAGAACAGCAAACAGGCGAAGCGAGATGCACTTGACACGGACATCGAATTTTCTTGAATCGCTGCTTGATCCGGCGCGGTGCCACTGGAGTGCCAAGTCCGTTCAGGTCCGCTCAAGATCGTTCAGGAACCAGTCGGGAACACCCGGCAATCCGAAGACCCGTCGAAGACGGTACAAGAACGGTCGAGAACACGTTCTACGATGGGACGAGCTACATGGCTAAAGAAGAAGTCGAGAGGCTAACTCTCAAGATAGAAAGATGAAATGAATTTGGGTGGCCGCCGATCTCTATGAATCAGACTGATGCTGCCGCCGCTGTTGAAGCCACCGCAGCAGGTTAGACTATGCGAATTAGGTACAAGGAAGGCAACATTTAAGATTGGGAAGAAATGTCTCACAAATATTGCATTTATTATTCATTGGCATGAAAGTCGACTATGCTGAGACAACTAGCGATGGTTTAGATACGACGGCATAAACAAGTGCGGCAAGGGTTCTTCGGTTAACGAAATCGTTCGCAACTCTGAGCGGCAGAGTCCGAAAGCATGATGGCGAAGGCACAAGCTCATAGGATGAATCGCAGCGTGTGATAAACGCCAGAGAAGACGACCGAACACTCGCCTACTACGACTATACTGTGGTTGAACGTCTTCCCGTTCGCGATACTTCGTGAAGCAGACGAAATGGGCGGCCGATTTCTGATCGGGGTTAGCGCGTACATGATACCGAAGCGTTACAACTTGAGATGAGGGTATAAACGGTTAAATTGAGTTGAGGGTGGGTTCAGCAATTTGCTCTATTTCGTGTGTGTTTTCCTGCTAATGAAACTCATTTAAAAGGGGCGTACCACGCCAGCGATTCCGAAATTAAAGGACATATTGACTCACGTAATCATATGATTGATTCCGTTATAAGCTGCAGTCGATGCGTCATTTTTTCAAGAAACTTATTCACTCAGCTGCGCCTAGAATTTTGCAAAATGATATAAATGTGATCGATGGACAAAGCTGAAATACAATTTAGGTTGTGACCGATATTAGAATTAAACCTTAATTACGATTGTTCTACTGCTCGAACACTGAATTCTCATAGAAGATATTATTGACATGATCACCATGCGCAAAATGTAGACTGTTTACAACTACAACGCGGGCACACATCTTCGTTTTAGGAGAATTATGATTTACTATTACTCGTTTACCTTTATGTCACGTGAGCTTTACGTTAATAACGTGAACTCGAGACGATCCCTTGTTAGATACAGAGTAACATGGATCTGGGCATCGCGTGCCCCTTTTTCTAAAAATTGGATGCAGCAGTCGAAGGCCACCTCTTAACATGCAGACGATGCATGTAGACGTCTGTAGGCGTCTAAATAACGTCGTCGTAATAATAATTAACATTATTAAAACGAATGTAGGCATACGGCTGGAACTATTGAAGAAGCTCCAACTCGACGAGAGGATTCGTTTACCAGCGCTAGAAGTAAGCGAAATAGGAAAACCAAACTTTTCGCCAAATCGCATCTCGGCAAGGAATTCAATGGTCAGCGGTCACGTCTAACACAGAACGAAGATAACAATCCAGCTTAGATTTATTAATGTAAAAAAAAAAATTAATAACTAAACCACTCGATTGAACAGTATCAACTGAGAGAGACAGCGCCTACGGGATCCGACCCCGCGTCTTGTTTGTCGTTAGTTCTCGTTTTCGCATCACTAACGTCTACTGCCAAGCAGCACGTTATACATGAATGTAACGTGACTAGAGACGACAAGATGGCGAGGTTCCCGCAGGTTCTACTTGTTGCTATAGCGCTAGAAGATCGGCATCTGTCAAACGATCAGAGATATCACTTTGCGGTCCTGCTCATAGCGATCAGCGACGACGGCCAAGATGCTCGACCAACAACCCGCCGTCAACGGCCACAAGCTTCGTCTACGTTTTATTGTATAGTACGTTGATGCCTACCTTCGCTTATGCGTTGTTTGCTAATATCCACGGTAATGTACCCTTTCACTGCTCTAGTCTCTAGGCTGTAAGTCCAACGGAATACTACACCTGATCATCAGCATACGAAAAACAGCAAAGCAGTCATATTCAAACGAAGAGACTCGCGAGCGAGCAGAACTTGTATACATATATATGGCCGGTACGTATATTTCTAGTTTAAGCGACTCTGAAATAACATTTCCAAATATGAATGGCCGTGTTGGTTTCTCTGTTGTCCGGCCGGCTGACAGGCGGGCAAATTCAGCCTCTCTCTGCAACTCATCTTTTTTAAATAACGTTGGCCCCTTCTCTTTTGCGGTGACTAACGCTAGCGCTATCTGCAACTTTATCCACGATCAGACAAGCGACAGCTGAAGTGTTCGACGCGCAATGAACGTAAACGCGAGGGCACCCCAATTTATTCGGCTTCTCGCACGCGAGCACTGGCCGGATGGACGCTTCCCAGCTGCGTCGCGTCAAGTTCTTCGCCTTGTCGACAACTGCGGCGGCGGCGGCGGCAGCGGCGGCGGTTGCTCGCCGGAAATACGTGGGCAGACAGCTAACGGCAGTAGCAGCAGCAAAGACAGAAGGTCCATCAACATCGGGGGCATCTTCCTCTCAACGGCTGAAATAGCGATTGCCTTCGAAGAAGACGACGCTGATGTCAAGACTCCGATCAACAGCGATACCAGCCGGCAGAAGTGACGAACATCGCAGAATTCGCAAGCCTAGCGGATACAGACAATTACGTACACCAATGTTCGGAAAAATAGATAACGCGCAACAGCTACTAGTACTGACGCCGCTACGGCTCCTGTTCATCCCACGAAGAGTCGTAGAACGATGGAATAATGATATACTCGCCCTTATTGATACGGCCGCTCAAGTCGCAAAAGAAAAAAAGTGCCGTAGAAATGGTAGCTGGCGGTGCAGCGCGAGGAAGGACAATGGCCTTATGATACCGTTGTCGGTGCTTTTTACTGTCTATTGCCATCCTTATTGCCCTTCTCAGTGGGTAGCGAGTGAGGCGCGTGGGGCTTAAAGACATCTCAGCTGCTACTGCAACGACGGCAGCGTCAGTTATCCGAGCGCGCGGCAGTGGGGTGAGAGTGTGTACAACGCTCGAACAACAGTGATCCCATAACGTCGGCGTCGTCTTCGGTGCCGATGTTACCTTAATGAAAAGTCTTGTTTAAACATCGTTGGATGGATTACCTTTAGCAGCAAAAACAGCTGCATTTGCTGCTGGTGCTGCAGTGGCAACCGCAATAACAGGTTCGACAAATGTCAGAAGAGTCAGCCGCAACAACGACGACACCAACGCGATCATCACATTAAGCAACAACACGAGCAGCAATTATATTTATGCGCCGAGGCACTCGAGTGTGTGTGTGTGCGTGTGTGTGGGTCTGTATGTATGTGTGTGTGTACGCGAACGCGCAAACGTCCGTACGTATCTGTTGACGATAACGGAAAGGCTAAGTCGTAACAGCAATGAACAAGTAAAACAACAACCGTTATCGAATGGCCTAATAATGTCCTTTCCATCCAACCTACTACAGATGCTTCTCTCTGACGGCTTATGACATGAAACAGCGTATGGAGCATACGAGTACTAGATAAGCCGGCTTAGAGTAAAATGGTGCCGGTACGAAAGATAGGCCACATTGAACTTTAACTGTTCCCGATAATCGGCTCGTTACGTCACTTATCCTTTCTTCACACTGATAATAGTTGCACCAGTGAGTCAGCTTGTTAACTCTTTAGACTATTGTCAAAATTTTTGTTTGATAAAATACTACGGCGTTTGATATAGTCAGTCATCGAATGGCCAGCAAATATCCTAGCTAATCTAACCATGACCGAATTCTAAAGTTTTGCTTGCATTGCAAGGTCTACCTTGTACAGTGGAAAGCCATAGACGTTTCTACGTTATACAAAAGGCAGCGAGTTGTCGGTCGATTGGAAACGTTTGCGAAAGTGCATTAGTCACGGAATGACGACGTATCGGCCAAATGCCCAGCATTAAAACATTGCATAGGATGAGTCATGTCTACTACGGCCAAAAATCATCGTACAATATGAAAACAACGCCATCATAGCTCGGTCACAGTATTCTAAGCTCCTCCAGCCGATCGGACGAACGGTGCGCCACAAGTTTGAACTTCTTGATATAGCGGAGCTAATCAGATCTATGTGTTATACTAGCACAATCTACAGTACCTACGTTTATGTTCACAGGTTAGCGGTAACGGATAAGGTTATTCAACCAAAACGTTTGTCGAAACAATGGCAACATCAATAGTAACAGCACTACGGCTCTAATATACGTTTATTGAAGACTTACGTCTTCGTACGTGCATGCACATGCAGTGAGTGGGCCTAATTGTTACAAATATACATCGGTAGCTTTCGGGGTTTGTCCAAAAGCATACAAGCTCCAAAATCACTCAGTAAATTGAAAGCGTCATATCAGGCCGTACCTAAACAAGCGTTTCTCGAATTAGGCCCGCATAGCTCAAGTGAGATAAAAGTGACTTAATTGAAACTCTTTGGTCGAACCGATTTATTGAAACTGAATGGTGCGACAGCGAAGCTAGGGGCAAAATATGTAGGCCTACAGTTTATGTTTTCGTCTAGCGTGTAATAAGGAAAATTAATTTTGAAACTCGAAAAAATTTACGGCGAAGTTCTATGAGTCTTATTGTGCTTTTTTCCTCTTGGCCTTACAACTTTTGATTCATTCGCTAGCACCATGGCGTAGACAATAATCACACGTAAATGTCGCTTCTGCTTCCAGAATTACAGTTGTTTGTTATCATTATAATTGTTCTCGATGGGCGATGACTGAATGAAAACGGCTACTTTTACGTTCGGTTATTTGTGGAGGCGGTCTGTGGTTGATGCGTCATATTACGCCTATACCGATATCCAGATATATGTGAGAGTAGCATATATTTATGTGATATACATAAATATACGCTAGTGTACGGCGATAACTCAATTAGCCGCTCGGCCTAGCAATGGACATAACTTACAGAAACATGCGCAAATCATACCTGTTGCTCAGGAACGATGTTTCGTATTTGTTTTGTTGATGTCCTCGCCATCGTCTTGCTACGAAGCTGACAGAATGATCAGCTGTTATTTTAAATGAATGGTGTGTAATATGTCTAAATAAATAGCGTGTTTACCGAATGATGAAACAATTTCTGATTGCCCCCAGCAAGCAGCAACGGGAAAGCGTAACTAGACAACCAATTTTATCTGGAAGAACCACGACCCGGTTTACGTTGACTAGTTGGCGTCAGTCTGATCTGAGTTATAATACGCATGCAAGCACTACGCCGTCTCTTCTCCTCCCATTGTTTACCTGTCTGTTATCTATACTTTTCTTTATGTCGTATGCCGCTCCTGGCGGTGTTCTCGTACCTATCACCGATGCGCAGTAGGTCTATTTCCGCACCAGAACGATTGCTTTTGAGTTTTAACGATTAGTAAACGGACGGTGGACGACAGAGTAAATTCCGTCTCTGTCGCCAACACAGTCAACATCAACTGAACCGCGTGGTGACGCCGTTCGCTTTTAAAGGCTTGTAGAGATTTCGTATGACACCAGATATTGCTTTCTGTAACCGAGGAAGCACTCAACTGAGATCCGTAATTATCCAAAAATATCCAGGCCGCGATATGTCGGCCTCAGCTAAAGCTGGTTGACGAAAGTTCGACCTATGTGCCCATTAAACGTTCTACTAACGATGCCTTATTAGATGCCCTTAAACCTAACGCGAGGCCTACAATCTACTTGAAAATATTATTTTGGAACTGTGTATGGTTTATTTCTATCATGTTGTTCCTAGCAAAATCTATACCCAGTCCTTCATTGATGATGCTTTGGCCGAAGTATATTAGATGGAACAAAAAGCATAACGAGAATGCTAGCTGAATCACAGATGTCTGCAAGTCTAGCTTTTACTGAAACTAATAGCGATAACAATAATGGTAAACGAATACAGGGACGCTTGATGGTCTCTATATCTTAGAGCGAATGCACATGGTGTCTCTCGAACCTCAGCGTCAAAAAGTAACAGCGAAGCTAAACGATGTCAAGCTAAACAATAGTTAAATTTTAGTCAGAATTGGTGAAGTCATCGTCTGATCAATGACTTCGTTACTCTTGTCGCTGTTCCTGTATCGTTGTCGTGGGTCATATTCATCTCGATTGATGCTGTGCAATCGCCGACACCGAAATAGAGCGTGAGCGTTTGATTATAATAATGACACCATCAGTGAGAAGAGACAGAGTATTCTTCTTGCTATTTCGGATTGACTAGCTATCGATCACGATGCTGATGCTGCTGACTGCACGAAAATTTCCCTTGACCGCCATGATCATAAATAGCACTTATCGTTGACAGCCCAACAGACGCTTGTCTTCGCGCGTCATTAGATGGATTCCATAGTGTCTTATGCATAACGTAATGTGAAGCGGTACATCTCATAGTGCACCTTAAACTTTTTCTAACAGTTTAAATAGCATAAAGATCCCTAGTACTATAGACAGTTCCGATATAAGAGTTTTGGGGTCTGCAAATATCGAATATATCTTCTATAGAAAATTATTGGCAGTTAATTATAAATCGCACTGGGGTACAGTTCATTACGTAATGAATTAATACAATATTGAGCTTGGCAGACCAACATGAACGACAAGCAGATCTGACCCCTTGAGCAGACTATGCGACATGGCAAGATGCAGCGTATAAAGCTACCTTCAAATGCATACAAATGCTCTATACTGTTCGCTGTGCATAGGTTTTCTATTCTATCGTACGAGCTCAAATTTAAACCATCTAGTTCCGTACGATTTGGCGATATCGTTGGCCATCGACAAGGCGCGGTCACTGTTGCAGGTTCACGGCATTTTGAAAAGCCCGTCGGAGCGTTCTGATGTGAGAGGTAGCTAATGTAACGAGCATCAATTCCTGGTCTAACGGTACGATGTTGCTTTCGCTATCGATTAACGGTGCAGACGCACTCAAACGCCGATACGTAAAGTTCAAAGGAAATGTCCTTTTTTTTTTCAATGCTGCTGAAAACATAACGGCTATAGTACCCGGCAGCTGGGACAGTGACACCGACAACAGAAGATAAACTTGTTTGTCTAGTTCTTATAGTTGTTGGCGTAGCTCTTCTTGCCCTTGTGGTCGTTCTTGTTGTGGGTGTTTGTGTTGGCGTTGAGATAACACCGACGCCAACGCCATCACTAATATAAAAGAATATCTGTATTAATGTTGTTAATGCAGCCTAGGTTCGTGACTTACATGCTACGGACCCGATGAACTGAATTATACATGAAGAAATAGTTTGTCGATATAAACCACTTTTCATGTTAGGACTCCAATCCAAGATTTGAGCTCGTTACGTACACGTAAAAAGCGTGTAGAGCATCTATGGGGATACGATGGGTGATGACGAATGCTTAGCCCGCAGTGCGGCGACCTTTCGCTTGTCTTGACCTTCAAAAAATGTTCTTCACATGAGCTCCTTGGCTAGATAATTTACTATCTGTCAAACAATGAAAAGACGTTTTGGTGGAAGCACCCGACATAGACAAATGGTTTAGTAACGTTTAGGTGTTTCCAAGAATACATCTGTAGTATTTCAGTATATGTTCTATCATTTATTAATTGTCAATAGTTACTCTTTTACCAGTTCTATTCTCATTCTGCCGCTCACGAAACATTTTAACCATCGGCAGCGTTGTTTTCTCGTTCAGTGGAGCTATTCAGGCCACGGCAGTCTATTTGGGTATAAACGCCAGCGGAGATCAACAAACAATTTATAGCATACTAGTTTAATATACCACAGCTGAGTTTACGAGCTGAAGCACATCGATATTTTCAGCATCATCAGAGGGCATCTATTTAAATGTGGGCTATTACGACACGGCGTGCGTGGGGGCCACTGTGTACCAATGCTATCAAATATTCGGAATTGTATATTGGTTAGAAGCTTAGTGCCATTTGGGGATTATTCTTCTATGGCTAAATTTTAAAACGTAGGGCTATATTGGATAGCTAAGTATTTTTTCGCATTTCATAGAAAGGAGAACTTCTGTTGTACGATAGAGGAGCGAAACAAGAAAAAAAAACTTGCTTTTCTAATATAGTTTTGCGTATACTAAAGTTACATTTTAAAGGTAAATGTTTAATAAAAGTTATCTATTACGTAATCGTTCTGGGACGTATGTGGGATAGAGTGAAGTGGGGCTATATGGTTCACTTCGATCCGAGCATAAAAAAATTATACACTATCCATGTTAATTCTATAAAGTAATTGAAAGAAATAGGTGACGTCAGAGTTCAGCTAAGTCGTCTCAGCTTACTGAGAATACGTGTATGTGTATATATATCAAGGAATCGTGTTTCCACGTACGTCGTACCACATACTGTTGTAGTGGTTAACACCGGTTCGTACATTGTTGTTTTTTACCATTTTTGACATCATCTGAATATTATTTATACCAGTTTCAATACGGTAAGTTAACATCGGAGAGCCGGATCATATACTGTGTGGTCGAAAAGGTACTGACAACCAAATAGATTTTGGGTTAAATAACTGTTGCTGTACAGTTGATGTACAAAAATTATTGAGTATCCTTATTCAGCCATAAGATAAAGCCTCTTCGAAAGTGAAGATCCCTGCAAAAAGTCGCTATGTTTTGTTATTATGTTTATAGTTTCATTGTGACAAAGGCACAAACGTTGCCCACCCAGACGGCGCGGAAAAAGTTGTACCGTGTATTGGTTAAGAGGGACTATCGGAAATGGAACAAATGATTAACTGCAAAAAAAGTTGATGAACTTATTACGAAGATTGGCACGTAAGTGGCTATCAAGACCTGAACATCTGCCACTAAACAATTCCAAGAAAAATTCTATTGAGCGCCACACGACTTGATACAAACAATATTTTATTATACGTCCCTCTGCGAAGCTCTATAAACACGCAACGAAATCAACCTACTTGATCTTGAATGATGAAAAATTAATTTCCAGTCAATGCAGCGTTAGGTTAATCTTATTCCTTCCAAAAAACAAGCGCGTCATTAAAAAAAAAGTTTGTTGTCCAGGTTATAGTGCAGCTATGAGTAAGTGAAGCGTATGAAAGAGAACAGTACGTTTTGCAAGAGGACAGTGCATCGGCCTATACAAGCCCACTAGTACGGCGTGGGCCGCTGAAAATTCAAGCACACTCGGGGCTATGCATGGCCGTCGAATAGCCCAGATTTTCACAATAAATATCGATGGAACGCCTGACGGCGAGACGGGACGCAAAGCTCGGAACATAAGGGTCGCTACGTATGGAGCGTTACTGAACGGGACCCAACAAGTCGCCCTAAACCACAATTACCTTCCGCAGTATCTGTGTAGCAGGCTTTGTATTCATTTGTAACGCATCATACCAGACCTCGTACCAATTAGATCCAGTCACCCATTGGGTTTACATGCCATAGAAAAGGACAATAATGACATTCTCGATATAAGGAAGCACCACGTTTACAGAGTCCGCAAACACGTTACGGTAAAATAGTAGGTAGAATGTTATCTAACTCTGCCTGAAGATCCATACATATAAATGATTGACCCTACTAATATTTCTCTACCGTGACACTCACATTAACCAGTTCCGGTATATATATATATATGTAGCGGTTCTCATATCGCTTTTATAGATTCTATCGTTAACAAATGTAAGTTATTGCAATAGAATGTTTGTTGGCTGATTTAGAGCTTTGCTTGCTTGAGTGGCGGTGCAAATCTACCGACTGGTACTTACGAGGTGCCCTAATCCCAATGTAACGGCGAGATGGCCATCGCTTGGGGAATGTCAGTTGAGTCGGGGTTGGCTAACCATCAAATGACGATACACTGTCGCCCACTTCACAGAACTAAATCCTCATTTGGAACGCAGCGGAATTAAGGATAGGAACCAGAAGGGAATACCTCACAAACACAGATTCTTCAGTTGTCGAAATCACACAGACAGGCAAACACGAATAAGATGAAATGCTTTACATCGGCTCACTGTGATTTACCACGGCCCAATTCAAGTGATATATGAATACGCACATACAGGCTAACTCTGATGGGTCGACACGCAGTCGTCGAACGATCGTAGAATTATTGCAAAAAATAAGTATCCAAGTATCCCAAGACAAAAACGAGTTTTGCGTAGTCGACCGCTATCTTCGACATTGTGCCCACGTATCAGGGGTACAGATCACGCACCCAGTGCTTGTCTGTAGTGATGTGCGTGATCTGTACCCTGTAGGAACAACTTTCGTTGCCCCGAATGATTTAACTACAACAGTGCTTTAGCTATTAGCGGTATAACCTGCAGCGATGGCAAAGCTGATGACACGCGATTGATAAGTAGGACGAGATTGCCTGTTATTCCAAAGTAGTGAATGCTCAATTTTGTACATTTTATTGTAATTTGACATAACGCAGAGAGCATTAATAATAACAACTGTACGTCATGCATGAGGGCTTAGATTTACAACTGGATGTTTCTTTATATTTAAAAAAAGATACTTGAGAGCGACCGGCTTGACAGATCGTTTGATTTGACATCGTATGTAATGGTTCCACTTAAGATATCCTCCCGCGAGCTGCGGCGTGAATTGGAATTTGTTAGAAACGATGATGCACGTATTTCGACGTACTGCAACAGGGACTGACGGATGTAGAATTTTAGGTGAGAGGTGAATTCGTTAATGCTTGATTTATTTGTACTTTTATTTTTCAGTAAAATAATAGTATTTACCGGATCGAGCTTTCAGCGAACATATATACATATATATATATATATATATAGGCAACGCGAGACCTATCTGCGGGCATGAAATTTAGTCAGCCTAGAAGAAGAACATCGGTCTCTAGCGGCTTGATACTCATCGCGTCTCTAAAGGACACAAATAGTCGCATAGCCTTAGTTGAGTTGAGAACAGGCAAAATAGAAGAAAAAAAGTGCTTTTCCGGTTGAATGATAGTGGTCGATGTTTTGAAGTAAAAGGCAGTATTATAGACAACTATCTAAGAAAGACCAGCACGAGCAATAAAGTGAAATGGTGATAGTAGAACCTTGTGATGTTTCTCGTTACAGATAACCTTATATGTAGACCGTTACGGATACGCAGGTACTTAATAAAATTAATGGTTTTTTCTAATTGAACAACTGAGACATCGTAAAAGATTACGCTTAACGATACCGAAACGGCAGAATAGAAAATCACTACCATATCAACACAATCTTGAAGATGGTATTATGGTTTCATAGAAAACCTACGTACGCGCAGAGACCTGCTGAGAATGGAGGGCAGCTTTTGATTATTTAAATAACGTGCCTACACCATAGATCAAATGTTATATAGTATCTTATCACATTAATATTCGAATCGTTCTTTCGATTCCCGACATGTTTTTTTCTAAGAGACGTAGCGAGTTGTAAAGGATTTTCTTATACTTGTTGGCAAGCAGCAATATAAAGTGCGACGGCTAAAGTTTCGTATAGTAAAAATCTGATAGGATACAAGCTTATTGAGATACTCCACGCATGACTGAACACCATGTACCTTTTTTAACGGCGGTAACCCCAATGAATGCACTGTTAAAATGGATCTGTATCTCGAAGAAAATTGACCGCATGCCGCTTCGTGGGCCGTTCGTTGCCCACAATGGGTGTAGTGATCTTTTTGTCAGCTATCTTGAAGAAAAGAACTACGATGCCCTTCGCCATTCATCTGTTTTTTGCACGCTGGATGACGGTGTCCTTCTCGGCTAATTTGAACGCCTTCAATACGTAACGCAATGATGAAACTGACCTTTTTCGATCTGTTTTCTGTTTGAATAGACGATCTATATATCATTACATGGTTTAATCAGAACGTTTTTTTTTTTCTCTATTCAGTCTGATTTATGTAACTATACATAGATTTCTTGTATTATCACAAGTATATGCTAGTCATCGCTTGGGTTACTAATCCGTTTGTGACACGAGCCTTTGCATCAGTGTGCCGTTAACCTTTATTTGTATGTCAGAAATGTGAGGATCAACATATAAGTAACTGGGTTACGAGTGGATAAAATTCTTTGTATAGACTAAATGACAAGGATTGACTAGTCGTTCGTGAGAGAGCACCGCTCGTAGCAGCATATATTGGATTAAAGCGTATGCTTACTGCTTGAATTATAAGCGAACACTAAATCGAGCTCCGCGAACTGATGGGACCCTTCGTTTCTCATAGATGAGTCCTCAAGTCTTTGCCGAAACAGCAGCATTAGATGATCAGGATGATATATCTGATCGAGTTCGGAAAATAGATAATTATTTTCACATGCCCAAATCAGGCGTTTATACTAAACAATAATCAGATTTTCCCTCACAGGAAAAGTTCGTGCCGGCGGTCAATAGTCCTTAAACATCAACAGAACCAGAAAAATTAGCAAACTTATGTAGCTACTCGCGTATTGCCCCAGAAGCGACACGTTATAAGTTAAATACATACTTTATGAAGATAGGCATATTTGGTAATGTAGAAAATATTTTTAAACACATTTAATTTCTTCTCTCGACCTCTTAATACGATCGCGTATAAAGTACATATCTTGACGATACTTGAGCGTTACAAAGGCCACTAGTGCCTTATATCACGTATATACTACAACTAACAGTTCCTGATAATGCGCTATAATATATATGCTCGTAATAAGGCGTTTTCGTCCGCACATAAGTACGTACTGCGTACTGCCCGATAGATGCCATATGCCGATTACGTCTCGACGCTAACACTGATGTTATTTATTTTATTTGTGCCATCTTCTAGACAAAATTCTACTTAGTTTACTAAGATCAAATGTTCCTTGCTACTCAGAATAAAGGTATATTATTTTGTGTGAATAAACACCTAATACAGTGTACATATATATATTGGCACAAAAGTTACTATATATATATATATATATAGTATTATATATATATAATACTTTTATTTTACAATATTTTTCTTCAGTGACTCAAAGATTTTCCACAAACGTTACTAAAGGGAATCATTCTATACATATATATATAATCAACTATATTTGGTAAGTGGTAGTGCAACAACTATGCCAGCAGCACTGCTAATTTTATAACTTTTCACGAGATTGATCACTGCCGTAGTATATCAATAGGATAATGTGTCTAAGGACACCTCGGAACGAAATCGATGGAAACAGGCCCGCGACCTACTGAACAGAGGCAATCCTGAATAAAAAGCTGAGTATGTCGGAAACCTACGGGGCTCGCCACTAACAAGTTATAGCTGCCCAGTAAGTCGACTGATACCTCCACTCTGCTCACTACGCCAATGTAAAAAGCTAATGGGGTGTTCAAGCATCAGCGTTCAGAAGAACCAACAAAAGGTATAGTTCAGTTAGCCAAAAAGGGTAAGCCGCGCCCGGGGGCCTCTCGTCCCGCCGCCGCTGCCTTTTGCTCAACGAAAGTCAGCGGCCAGCGATCGGCCGGCGTAAAGCAGAACATTGCAGAGCAGAAAGACTTACCAACGTACGCGCTTACACTCATATATATATATATATATATATATATATATATATATATATATATATATATATATAGGCTTGAAGAAAACAGAAGAAAGGTTACAAGTGCATCACCGACAACCGCACACGCAACCTCCGAACAACCATCAGCCTACATGGTCTGCCATGGCAATGGCAACAGTGTCCTCAGTGGCTTTCTGGCATTGCTCTCGTCACGAGCCGCTCGATAAGAAGAAACAAAACTAACAACTAGCCCCTTGATATTTTCGGCAAACAACGGCAACAAGGGAAAAACGCTGACATTCGGCGCTATACTAGATTGAACGGATGCCCACTATTTTGTACATGTTTATACTTGCGAGGTTTGCCCGAGGTAGTCAAGGGCACTGAGGTCGCACAGTTTGTCTCCGAGACAAACTGCCAATCACAAGAATTACATTGCATTTTAAATATTATATATAAGCGCTTGTTTATGTTGGTCCAGAATGGAAACAATTGTAATCGACGCGTTTGGCCTCATTTTTTTTCTTTGTTTTTTACTCTGGGAGACATCTAGACGAGGTAGGAACAGAGTCTACCGTTTAGGAATTTCAATTGTGGAAAAAGAAGTCTAAAAGTAATAGCTTGCGGATGCGGAACAAAAAACATCAACAAAAGAGAAAGAAAATACAGTCCGTTGCTTATGATAATTTATGGACCTGCAGTCTATTTCGTGTGAGTTCTATTAAAGCGTCTCAGATAGATTTAACGACTTTGGTAAACAAGGACGCCAGTAACTGAATGTACATACAACAGCTCTTTGCCTGCGTATTCCGCATTTTGTCTAGCGTTATCATACCGATGCATGTTCAATCTGGACTCCGCTATTGATTGACGCATCACTATTCCCCCCTTTTCTATTCCATGAATGATTCCAAATTTTTGCCGATGCGGGCCACTTCGACTACGCTGCTGCTCATGACTGATAATACCAATGACAACGAAGAATCAATAGCTATTTTACATCGGGCTCAATAGGCTGTATATATTTGTGTAATAGCCACAAAGCGGTTTGCAGGCCAATAAATCCGGCGGTGCTATCATGACGCAGCGATTTATCTGGATGGGTATTGAATAATTGTAACAATAATGATAGGTATACTATAGCAAAATGTGCGGGGGTACCAGAATTGCCCCTTCCGCAACAAAACCCAGACACAAAGAAACAACTCTTCGCCAAAATGGCCGTACACTGAAACGCACCGCTGTACGAAAGCGATAGATCAGAAGCTCACGCTGAGCGTGCATTGTCGGCATACACACGATGAGAAGTGGTGCCTTCCTATCGCTTTGTCTTTGCGTGTGTGTATGTGAATTCACGTGCATATACCTGTCTCTGATCCATGTCGGTCTTCAATTTACGCTCTCCTTCGCTTTTTTTTTGGTGCCGGAGGGCAACCGAAACGAGATAATCAGCAACAGCGTCGTATCGGACATATTTGCTATGATAGAGATGCCACGCCAGACTATACAGCCATATCAGTAGGCGGTCCCTTTTACAACAACGATCCAGCGCGCAGTTTACTCCTCACTTCCTGGTTGTTATTGTTGTCATCATCGTTGTTGCCGATAGTGATGCTATACATTGTTGACACCATTTGTTGTCCGGAACCTTCTTTCTTTGCCTTTGATGCCGGTAATAAGCCTATGCAATGAGCATCGCTGAATGACGTGCTCAATCCGGGACAGTACTAACACCCATGACCCACAGCCCTCGAACCGCTGCGAAAAAAAAGCGCGGGGGAGAAATCCTCGATTATCCAAATTCAAATTAATTCACACACAGATGCGTGTACATGCCCGACCAAGTGTCAAGATTCGGCTGTAATGTACATAGGCGCTTAATAGACACAGAAGAGGAGTCATCTTGTGGTATGCCATGCGCCGTTCTCAGTTTCGTCTGTGTAACTGATGACGACACGATCATTCAGCGATGCGCCTTGACAACAGCAGCACGAGAAACCGGTTATCGGGTAATCGGTCGGTGTTGGGTGGGCGCCATGCTCCCCCTCGTCATTAGGCGTTTTTTTCCAGGTGATGCTGCGCAAAGCGTATACCATGGCCATCACCACATCATATGGACACGAAAGTTGAATACGTGCGCGAGCATATACTATTGTATGTAGTGCACACGAGTAACCTGGCGACCGTCGGCGATCTGCAAATCTCCTGGCTTGAAGTTTGTATTGTTTATTATTGGGTAGCATAGATGTTCACACAAAAAAATCAGGCTAGATAAAAACTGAAAGAGTCTAGATGAAGAAGGTGAAGAGCGGGCCGGGAGCGAGCCCTGCGCAAGGACCGTTAGATGAAAAGTAAAACGATAGCGATAACAATACACATTTGTAGCGGAAACCGATAGAAATAAACACAGATAGATATTTGTACGCATGTCCATAGAATTATATTTCTGGCAGTTTATTCTTCCGCGCAGCACTATCGCATTATACAATCGAGCGCAGTCAAATCAGATAGTTCGACGAACGGCAGTAGAATAGATGATAGCTAGCAAATTTCTAGAATAAAAAGAATCTTAACATGAAACAGAAAACATTCGCTGAATGGCCTATGAAGAGACAGGCCGTACCATGCGACAGAATGAACAACCATGAATCACATACGAGCTAATTATCGAAACGTACGACGAGGGTAAAAAGTGTTTGAACGTTGCCCATTCAGTAGAAGGAAAGAACGACTGCACTTTAGACATCGCAACACCATTGGCTTTAGACAGAAAACTTACATATTTTCGATCAGTAGCACTTATGTAAAACGAACAAGATTGCCCATGGAACAGAAGAGGATCAATATCCCCTCTCTTGCAGAAAAATATGCATCGACACAGAAATGTTCTATAATGCTTTTTCCTGTATCTTATTCTCTGCAGCGGCATCAAGATGATATGATCCCACCTTTGCTTCTTGTTTACCGCACCGTCCTGCTATCAGTGGTGTGAACAAAATAAGAAATTAAAAACTACGTTCCCAATGTTAGCTATGTTCTTTTTTTCTGTGAACGTTCTATTAGTTTGCACACAGGTTTCGGCAGCCAATCTTTTGTGGCGTTTACAGACGACAACGACAACACCCAATGAAGCTCAATTACTCCACGCCTGTCTGATTCAAAGCGTCGTCTTTTGGCCTACCACCTATGTCGCATATTACACCTCACCACTACCCGAAAAATGTCAGCCAAAAGAACGCAGACGTTATCACCTACCGAACCCCAGAAATAGTGACGCCCCATTACCGCACATGTTTCGGTGTTTTCAATGTACTTACTGTGTGAAAGTGTCCCACTTTCTACCTTACTGGCTTCCTCTATATGGGTAGGTGAGTCCTGATCTTGGCAGGTTTTTCCACCACTCGTTGTAACATCGTGCAACACTCGTACCAAAACGGATCCGCTTAATAGGTGTATAGCGCCGATTGAAGCACTTGCTGAGTTGTTGGTAAGCTACCGAAAAACAGGGAGCAGTGGCCGTAAGGCGTAACACGCGCGGCTAAGGTAAGCACGTAGAACACAGCGAAAAGCCTGAGTATATTTAATCTTTGATAATCTGTCATATCAACTAAGTAAGTTCTAGACTTCCTGCTGAGTCAGGTTCGATAAATCACGTTTACAAACAAACGGAATGAACGGAAATTATAAAAAATCTTTGCTAGTCGCTACGAAAATTCGAGCTGAGGCAATGAGCACTACTTATAGTTCAATAACGAAAGCAGCAATAAAGCAAGAAGTGGCCTTCTGCCAAACAGCAAAACCACCACGCTTGCGAATAACCTACGACCTAGCGAGAAATCGGAGTATCTTATAAGCTATATGTTCGTGTCAACCTATAAACGGACGCAAATTAGCATAAAAGCCAATTTTTGGTTTGACGCTATTCTTCCCCGAAAGGTCATGCCACTATCAACCCATATCACAATAAATGTATGGTGTATACACACAGAATAAAGCAGTAGCGCAGTTTTCCTCCAGTAGAAGATTTCGATCTACGTCCATAAAATCAAACGAAAACATCGATTTCCTTTCGTTGAAATGTATGGAATAGAATTATGGCTGCCGACACAGGCTAGCCACAGCAGAATGAATGGTTGGTGAGTTCATCACTTCCACTATTTCAACTCTGTAATGAGTGTCATCGCTACAAGGTGCGTACCACCATCATCTTAATCGATTGACGACCACGTGATTTTGCCCTTCCGTAACGGGCTCGTGTATATTCCAACACCTCTTCAGTCCGCCGACCTGATTCACTTTCTCCACCGTTGTTACCGATTGTCGATCTTCACTGACTTCATTATTGCTCCATTCTGACATCAGTAGGGGCAGCGGTAGATGAGGGAAAGAATACGAGGCAACGAAAAGTACAACAGAACAAAACTAGAAGAGCAAGAAAGACACTTGGTTGCATCGCGAAGGTTATTACTGAATTGATTGTGCCCTAAGCGCACCCATCGAATTACAATGAGATTCGAAACGGAGAAGGGTGCCGTGTAGCAAGGAGCGTTGCAGTGAATGGCTGACCGCTCATGATTCGCACATCAGCGCCTACGATGGTACAATCGACTGTGTTCGCCGCGAATGGCCTTTGCTTTGCTAGGACCCACAAGCGAAGCCACTGTTTTAAGAGGCCTTCGCGAAACATTGATCCGCTAGCAAGAGGATACGACGGTTCGGCTTACTTATTATTGGGCAAACCCAAGACGTCGATGGCAGCTTTAGCTGCCAATGCTACTAGTGGCCGTCATTGACTAATTCTACCTTGGGCGACAAGGCATTTATTGCTTAATTAGGCGTACAGAAGGAGCCAACCTCTCTGATGCCTTCCCATCTCAGACAACCCTGCACTAAATCACTAGTAAGGTGAAAAAAAAACACAGTCCACTGGGGCATCGCTGGCCACGTAAACGTCCTCTTTTTCGAACATGAGACGAGATAGGGCAATAAATAGAAGATGATACAACAATACCCGTGTTTCTACTGAGGACAAGAACCTGGTAGGGAGCATGGTAGGTCGTAGTACTCGAAAACGCGCCATTTCTCTCATTTTTCAGGCACTAATTGTAATCGTAGCCAGAAGGCGCTGGAGCTCACTGACCCTACGGCGTAATTTGCAAATAGCAACCCAACGTATACAAGCGAACATATCAGGTTTATCAAACGGACGGCTAGCTAATCCGTCTCAGTAGGTATACATTTATTTATATATCGTTCATATACGATCTTTCACGCGACACAAATACACGCCTACTGCCGTTCCTTGTCTTTGATAATTACACGCACCATTTTAGGTTATACTCACACGTGATTAGGCTAGAAAAATGCTAAATAGAAGCGTGTACGCTAGAGAAAAAGCTGCTAAACCTATGGATTCTTTCGGTTTGACCACGACGTGTATTTGAATGTTACAAATCAAGAACGCGATCTTGTCCTGTTTCTTATCATCGTTAAGTATGTGCGGACTGGTTACATGTTAGCCCTTCTGATTTGGTTCGCTTGGCAGCGACTAGTACAAGTTAATAGATAGTTATTTCACCACGGGCTAGATTATCCTTCTTGTTTGAAAGCAAAGGAAACAGTATTTATGAGACTTGAAGGCGAGTTCGTTATAGCGGGGCAAATTTAAAAATGTATTTATAGTGTCCGAATACCAAATGATCGAACAAATATTGTGACTATGAGTTGCTTCTTGTAGTACAGTCCTTTCGAAGTTCCTAAATGGCCCACACCTTTGTTCCATCACTCATTGTCGAGCCTGATGGCTATCAGCGAAAGCTGTGGGTATGGTGCCCACCATTATAGAATACGCAAAATTAGACGATCGTAACCCGATTAGTCAGTGTTTATGGATTTGCTTGATCTCGCGCCATAGTTGCCCTACAGTCCAATTTATGGCCTCTTGATTTCTTTGAACTCGTCTAACAAAGAAGAATGAGAACAGACGTGTACAGATAACGAGGTAATACAGTTGAGTTTTTCTGGTCAATTAGGGCTAGTTCCAGTCGATTGTGGTCCTCATTATCCGTTAATAATATATACAATAACAGTTAATATAATAATAATAATAATGTTACACGGAAAAAGAAAGATCATTTAGAGAAGCACACGTGAAAGAATAGTGAAGGATGGTGACGAAGTTGAGTCGACGAAATCTACGCTATGTATCCTGCCTATAAAAAGGACCATGATAAATGAGTATCGTAATGGTGACGGCATCCCCGTTGCTATCTTGTCGCCATGTAATTAGTATTATTATTTATATTGCTACTGTTATTGTGTAGTGATAATGAATTTTCGTAGTAGTAACATTAGCGGATCGGTGGTAGTTGTCGTAGTGGCATTGACTGACGGCGGTGAGTAGCGACCCGTTTCGGCGGTAGCCGCTTCGTGGCGACGCGTCAAAATTCGTACCACATCGACCAGATCGACGACCGACGTAACAACGTTACGAAGCTCTACGCTATGCAAACGAGCCGAAGCGGAGAGAGGATGAACGCCAGCGAAAAAATCAGGGTGTTCCCGTTGAGGTCTATGGTACATCGTTAGGCGACAGTCTGTTTTCCAGTAAAGCGTATGAATAGTTACACAGTGGAGATAGAATAGCGTACGATACGGTTCGAAAATATATTAATAGTGGTAGTAGTAGTAATAATAGAAATAATCCAATCTGACCGTTACTATACAAGTAGATTCGGGGTGCAAGCGAAACACCTCGGGCGGGTTATATCGAGTCGTCTGCTTGTCAAATACTAACAACTATCGAATAATGATAATATATTAACAATGGCCGCGCTACTCAATTGTGCCCTGTGGAGCCTGTCGATGTTAGTTAGAATTGGAACACTTAGTAACGTTATTAAACGTGTTTGCTGAGACAAATTCTTTGTTTTCTGTTACACATCTACAGAACCTGTGGGTGTAGTCCTATCATTTGCGCAGCGCTTTCGCGGTCTGGCTACGGCTTTCTAGCTTGATTTAGAAGCCCGACAAATGTAACCCGTCGATATTAGAGCCAACTAATATAAGTTCCCTTTTAAAGAAGCGCATACGCGCTCTGTAACAAGCAAATGTACACAACAATTCATGCCTAGCCACACTCTGATTCGATACTACATTGGGAAATGTTGCATTAAGCTAGTGGCATCGCTCAATGGGCAAGGCATAGGGCTTTTGATGTTTGTCTCCGCAACAACGTAGAAATGCTTGGCCCGGCTTGACACCTTCCTGTGGGGGCACAGCGAGCAGAACTGAGGGCATGTGACGGTGATTCGTGTTTGAATCCCAACACGTGCACAACTCACTGGCCTCGAACGCCTAACGACGATAACGGACGCGAAACTCAAAACTCTCGAGCTGATATGCGTAATGAAAATCAGCTATAAATCATGCTGTGGTCTACTGCATACGGCAACTTAAAGGATAATTTAAGGTAGAGTAGCTATTACGGCAGTAGTTCTGGTTAGATTACGGCACGATGTACTCATACTTCTGTGCGTATTCGCTCGCATGTTTGGCAATAACTTCCCCCCATTTTACCTCGTCGTTTGAAGGAATTCGAAGGCTTTATGTTATATAATGCATCCTTCCAAGATTATATCGCTTGTACATTTCCTGTACGATCAGAAATAGTAAAGTTCCACAATCTTACTCCTAAAAGTCGTCGGAGCTGGCGGACTCTAACGATCTGGAAGGCAACGACGACAACAACACGGTGGCTACGGCGGCGGCTGCAAATAGAAGGAACACAGAACGTATTGTGTAGACGTAGACGAAAGCATCAGCGTAACGTCACGGGCCAAATCAGAGACATGTAAATGTAGAGGAAAAAGAAGAGCCAATTGTTTTGGCAGAAAAAAGACAACGGCCTAAGTGGCTGTCATTGTCAACGATGGCGGCACTGGTAAGTCTATTCAGCACGGGGGAAAGCGCATGGGAGTATGGAAAGGTTTCGAGGAAAAGCGATCGACTTTAACTAAAATTGGTGATAGTAAACGTGGAAGTTGCGCAATTGAAATAATGTCAGAAACGACATCGACGAAGTAAGGCTTTGTTCCGAATGAACTGAAGACTAAAAGCAGAACCAAATCGAAACTCTTCACGCGTGAAGATGGAGATTTCCTTCTTCGTTTGGTTCGTTGTTTATGTTCTGAGAATTGCGATCCGGCTTCTGCCTGCCTGTTTAAACGTCTATTGACATTAATAATTCGTTCGTGAGTCACTGTTATTTGCCAACGGACAGCCCGTTTTCACAACGACGCGCCAATGAAATTTGCATACAGCAGATTTATTGATTTTGTAATGCTTAACGAATAGAAGCGCATGCGAAGCTTCGTACGCGGCTAAAGCAAACAAAAAACAAAGCGGAAATTGCCATGTGACCCCATGTAACTTAATTTGAAAATCGACACAACTTAGTTTTAGAAAGTTATGTAGCACGAGTATCCATTACAGTTTATATACACACATATATATATATATATATGATGACGTACATGACCAATGATAAAAATTGTCGTGAGACGCATGAGGTTCATTCTCCTACGAGCAAAGTGAGTGTTCCTCCACCAGCAGGAAGAATCCCACCAAACAAAAATCTTTCCGCAAGAATGCTTATACAATGAAAACTTGTAGAAACTTGAAGAACAATTGTCCGACTGCTCGAAATGAGACCTCAGAGATGAGCGATCAAAGAATTGTTTACCGTAATTTAAAGAGACAAACATCACTGGTGTTTTGTGAGGCTGAAGAAGGAGGTTGGAAACAGGTTGCCCCGATCGAAGCGAAAATCCAGTATCTTTTGCCCACTGCAAAATTTTCAAAGAGTTTCATGTAAATTTCTGACAATCTCTGCGTCTCTTCTAAATTCAAGCTCAATTCAACAAATTCAAGTATCGCGAATGCTTAAAGGCAATCGTTCGGTCTCTTTCACACTCTGCGATTACGTGGTCGCTTGCTTATATGTTGTAGTACATCATACGCATATTTGCGTTTTAACGACCATAAACAAGATCTTCATATATAGTAATGGAAATCATCCAAAATAATAGCTACAAACCTGTCAACCAGTAACACGGACTCATTGTCTCACAAATGGAGTTGAGCATCTTCCTGAAGTCTCCTGTCTAGGCGTTGACTATAGCTTCTACTCATGCTAATTCTCCTATTCGAGTGAAGTACCATCATTACAGCAAAACAGATATGCGCAGAAAATATAATGATAAAGTGGTATTTAATTTCAATAGTGGGTAGTATTGTCCGCAACAGACGCTAAGAGGCACACAAAGTTCACAATAGTATATAGACTTCCCTATGTTCACACATCACTAACGCTGACATAATCGTAAATAGGTGCTGTCAGTTTCTTTCCACTTCCACCCTGGCACTATACTACGGTTTAAAGCATGGACAAATTAAAGTATACATATATTGAAGTAGGGTTTCGCTGTTTGCACTGGCGAAGAGAAAGGTTTTATTCCGTAAATTTGTGTCAGAGAGTCCACCGGGAAACTTGGTCCCTCACCTTCGCCTTTTCGCCTATAGTCCTCTTGTCTGTACTTCAGAAGCCACTAAACTAGTCAACAGTTGAAACTAGTGCCCGGGGCAATATAAGTTTAATAATGAACATAGACACAGAGCACTGCCTTCTCCGCGCTTTCGCCGGATTCGACGAGAACTGTCGCAATGGGAAACCGAATCTACTTGATGCTATCCTTTGATTGGTATTATTGCCTAAATTATATTCGACCTAAACTACCATCGTTAATAGAGAGACATGTCTCCAGCCGACAGTAGCCTTAGCCTTTTCTACCTTTGTTGCTACACTTGCTAGTAGTAGGTAAGCCGGTTGATTCAGGGGCTCGGACATCTACTCACGCGCATGCACTTTTCATTTATATTTTCCTAGCCATATCCTTTCCCGTTTCAAAAATGGTTTCTCAATGACTACCAAAAGGAATCGCTGACAGCAACGAACACGGTGCCGGAACAGGCAGGCACCCGCCCGCCTGTTTATATGACGGCGTCATGCAGTAGCGGCGGCGGCGGCGGCGGCACGGTGAAGCGTGTGTGTCCTTTAGATTACGACAGATAGGAACGAATCGACATCGTCTGTCACAGTGACTAACCGAGTAAAGCGAAGAGTGCTGAAGTAGCTAATGGAAGGCAATAGCAACAGATACTTCTTCACCCGTCAGGCGACAACAGTTGCCTCAGCCGGGATCCGGCATTTTCACGCTTGCGAGAGGCTGAACTGTTATAGCGTTGAGGTAGCTCATACGGGGTGCTTTGGTGCGCGCTCCGCATCCGCTTGAAAAGCGTTTCGCGTCAACTCATGTAAAGGTTCCTCGCATAAATTCGACGACAATATAGTCTAACCGGTACACTCTATTGACCAGGATGAATGCACATTGAACATGTGATCATAAATGGCAGAAGACTTCACTCCACCTTCGAGCGAATAGATCTACATTGAAGCACACGGATGTGTATTCATTAAGATATTCGATGAAGGATTTGAGCTGTGACAGTTCTCTTTAAGTTAGGTTAACTGAAACTTGCTAAAATAGATGACCAAGTCGACGAACTACGTGCATATATATATAGATACGCATGCCTCGAAAGATGCAACAAAAACCCGAGCATAAAGCATTAGGTAGGCGACGACAGCACGTGATAGGCAGTGTTGAGCGTTTCCACTGGCTCATTAAAACAGTCGAGATTGTCCGATGCGTGTTATTAGAGTTATAATTACAGTATACCATAGCTTGACAATGAAACACTGCTCATAGAAAAAGGTATCTTTGGCATTCCGTAAGGTAGCAAACTTAATTCATTATCTGTCTGACCTTTACGCCAGAAAAGCCTTTCATCTAAAGGAAATATTATTAAACGAACTGTGTCTATTCCACACTTAGTGTTACCATTTCGACATCGTTCGAGCATTACTTTGCCTGACTCTTCCCCGATGCGCTACCCCCCACCTAGAATCAACAGGCCTATGTTCAAACGCTTGTAGGCAAATCGATGACAGGAATCGGCTAAATATTTTTCATAAAGACGAGACAGCTTCTGTGAAAGACTGTCGCTCGTAGGTCTTGGCCATTGACTTCTTTTGCCCGGAAACGTCGTCTGTCAGAAGTTATTCGTACTAGACGCGGAAATCTTATGATAGCCCATTCTAGGTTTGCCTGCAGGCATAATTGCACGCATCACTGAAACTGTTCATTGTCTATTGTGCGCTGATGATGGCTTTGATAGAACAGAAGAGCTTAGGCCCAAGTGAACGACACCGATGCTGCCATTCCGATGTAAATTCGCATCGCAGTGTCTGCCGTACAAGGTTCTACGATAATTTGTCTCTAGCTACCCCCTGCCTCGCAGTAATGAATGACTAAAACCTTCGAGCGTCGTTCGAACCCCCATCAATGGCATAATTCACCATTTCACTGTTTGCCCGTAGTTACGATCACGATATTCAATTGTAATAAGCGGACGGATAAATATTAACAAAAACTTTTATTTAACGAAAATTTGTAAATCAACTAGAAATCGTTTTCCATTCGATTTATCTGTTACTTTTTTTTTTTTTTTCTCAAGATTCAACTACCTGTTTAAAAGACGGTACTTAGACACCGCCAAACGCCATAAGTATTTTGGTAATACCGATTTTATATTTTCTGTATTAACGAAGATTTTAGCGATTGCTACTACCGGCAGAGCTTTATATGCACCAACCTAAAGCTGAATTGAGATAAAATTTTGTCAAAATATCAAAACTTATTGAATAGCGGTTTACGTTGGCTGTGTGAGGAACACGCTACCACGTTTCGATATACAGCATTTGTATAGAGAAGTTGAAAAATACGTGTTAACATTCGACGATCACTGCACCAATAATAATAAAAAAAAAAGACACATGTGTAGATTGTACATATAAAAGTATAGATACCTGATAAACTTTGTTGGCTCCTTTTTACCATTGATCTATTTATTATATATTAGTACGCTTTGCTAACAAATAGTGAAGTTTCCGATCGTTTTATTCTCGCCATTCTGGTCAGGACCGATGACATCCGTTGTTCAAATAGTCCCTACCGACTCATCCAAATCCATCGGAAGCCTACAGTTCGGACATTATATCAATATATATTTATCCATTTCGTTATCTATCCACTCAGCGAGCATCAGCGCTAGTGGCCAAAGGTAATAAGTCAATTTGTGTTGGTTATCTTTTTTTTTTTTTTTTTTTTTTTTTTTCGCACCTTCTTTCCGCTTTGCCCCCCTCTGGGGATTTGTCACCGAAACAGTTCAGCATGATGCCACCGTCAGTGAACATTCATCGTATCACTGCTTGTTCCATTCCGAGATGCTCGATCATTCATATTGTGTACTATGTACCTACCATTGGCCGGCTATTGAGATTCGGCTAGGAAAATAGCGGATTGATTTCGTCATAGAAAATGGCATCGGGTGCCTTCCATAGGCCATGATGATACCCGATTAGTCAGCTGGCGCTAGTCAATCGTTTGCCTCTTGTCTACCCCCGCCCCCCGCAACCCGGCACAGTCGTCGTCGTCGTTGTTACTGTTATAATTTACTGTTCGACGGGGGAATGGGCCGTGGCGTTTGGGTACATAGACACGAAAGGCAGCACTAAGTCCGATACAATCAAATTACCAACGGAAAATGCACATTACCGAGCAGCACACACCATGATTATACTGCTACTACCGCCATTAACGGATCCATTAGCCAATTAACCGATCTACCAGTTTAAAATCATCTAAGCCATTTTTCAACTAAGGACCTTGAAACGAATCGATTTCTATTGTACTACACTAGATAAACATAAAACGATCTGTTCCTTCTGGAGATCTGATCTATAATTTGAGAACGGAATAAAATCTGTAAAAGTGACTCACAAGATGCTACCTGCATAGTATACTCCTCTAGTAAAATAAGTCGAATAAAGTAATTTTTATTTGGTAGAAACTAATTATGATAATCTTAGATTTTTGTCAGATCATACATAGAGCTTTATGAGACTTCACCAAAGACACACACAATCGATGACCTGCAACTCGAGAAAAACTGAAGTTTCCTAAGCAATGTTTAGAGGTGTTGTCGTGTAGATAATTTTAATACTATCGTAAAAACAGTGTCATAGATAATCCTTATTTCGTCCAGCCAATTTAGATTTGCATTGCACTTATCCGTACAACGTCGTCGATGACGATATGAACGACATAGGTAATTACAAAATTTGAAACAAATAGACAGGGAAAATGATGGTGAGGTGACAGGCGGACGGTGCGAAAAGCTTAAAAAAGCACCGAATTGCTGGGGGGAGGGGGTAGAGGGGAGGCTTGGTAAGGGAAAGGAACGCAATTCGATGATAACAAACCCTTGGCGTGTACGTTTATCTATATGTCTATACACTATTGCACAGCATGCGTGCATCTAGGGCGCTGTAGGTGCGTGCGCACGTGCGTTAATAGTGCCAGCATTATTACCGTTGACGTCGTGTACCTGAAATCTGCTTTGTCAATGAAAATAGATGGCACTTAGTCTTAGTAGATCAGCGTGACAACGACCGCGCATAACTATGGTCGATATAGATGCTTGCCACTGCCTAACTAACAAAACGTAACTGTGTTTATCTAAAGGCGCAAACAAGCTTCAATGGAAACGTGTAACATAAGTTCCGTTAATTTTCAGAATGTCCGCATTGCCGGAAGCTCTTCCAACGTATTTCAGTGCTAAGCACTCAGTAAGTGCGAAAGACGAAGTCTTTCGATGCAATAAAAACAACGGCGACGACAATGAACGTCACGTTTAGCTCAGCATACACACGTGTAACGTCCAATTCGAATACCTCAACGCTGATACATTGTTTCTGTCGTGGCATCGTCACCACGATCTCGTCACTTGATCCTGTCATTATCATTTCTATCCAGTCGTGTAGACCGTAAGATGAAGGTGAATGAAGACTTAGCCTTCATCTTCTTTGTTTTGATTCCTTAAGACGACTAAAATAAATGTTTTCGCCCGATGCTCACGTTGAGCATTGTTTCAGGCGGATAGCTTTGTTTAGAATCTTTGCCACTGCTGCACATGGTCATTGGGTATATACAGCTATTGGGTACTGCCAATAACGAGCGGTGTTTTATAATTCAGTTTGAATCAATAGACGATAAACTGCTTACAATATTTACTTGTTGAACGGCGATCGTAGCTTTAGTTCACTTTACCCCATCTCTCCCCCCATTCGATGATCGCTACTGTCACTCCTTTCAACTTTTATTCATCATTACAATTAGGTAGTAAATGGTAAACGTTTTACAGAACCAAGGACAATTTCATCAAGGCTCTCAGTGCCTAAATGATTTATTTATTGCCACTGCTAAAATCTGGTCGACCAGCTTCTAAATAGGTTCTAGAAAAAACATGTTACATGATATATAACACAATGTCTTTTTCGCTATTTTTTTAAACCAGCCTTACGTTACTCATCCAATGATAGATACCGGCCAAAGTATTCAAAATAAGAACACGCAATGCCGAAGAGGACAGGTTTCTTTTATAATATAT
>NW_019213682.1:42138-158211 GCF_002532875.2 Varroa jacobsoni
TTCTCAGTATATATTTCTATATACTTAGCAAGATGAGATTAAAAAAAATGGAGAACTAAAGCTTTCCAAATAACATTTAGTTTATCAAAATAATATAGAGATAAGCGGACAACAATGGAGACAGTGAGAAATAGTTATTGGAAAATCATGCGGCCATCAACAGCGTACGCGGGGTACAACTTGATGCCTATGGGGCTGCTTCTCGATGGACACTACACACACAGGAAAGTACGCTTATTTTCCTTAAAAATTGCTTCGTAATAACATTTGTTTCTGTGAACCAACGCAATGAAGTTCCCGCTCCAAAAATTCACGGCCACCGATACTTTTCTCCGATAACAGATCAAATAGACAAACCTGTCGGGGACTTCTAGGAATCGCTCTGAGGCGCTTTAACGTAGATACTTGACAATGAGAAAGGATAGCGCTGCATTATATATATAAACGTTTAACGGTCAAACGTGCAAAATGACGCTTATCGGTCTTATATAGCGGCATGGACTTGCGCTCCATGCACAACGTACAGAAGCGACACCCTCGAATTATAGAATGTAGGGCGGCACACCTGTTTCTAACATTGCTAATGTTTACGAATGAACTCGTTTAGTGTGTCGGTGGATCCTGCCTAGCTCCTTATTGATATGTCACAGGCTCACTGGCTAGTGAGACAATATATTCCATATGACCCAAGCTTCGAGGATACGTTTGACTTATGTATTTACATATTAGCAGGATCATCGTGTCCATTGGTTACCAATGTTATTTGAGGATATTTGTTGTACAAGTCACTATAAACGTATTCAACGAAGGACGAACGGACTATTCCCGCTTCCGTTAAGCGTCTGATATGGGCTTGAACTGGGTCTGCTACATTGCGGCGACGGAGGCGCCAAAGACTGAGCAGTGAGTTAAGAGTCGACTCTCAGTAGCCATAGGATAAATGAATGGTTCTAAACAATATGGAATGAGTCGATACCGCTGACTTCAATCGCTATCAAATCAGAAGGCAAGACATCACTATCATTATGGCGCGCCACCATATTACAGCAGCAGCATGTCAGTTACGACAGCCTGCCGACGTTCAGCTTCCATTGATTCCAATGGCAACAGCGCGTCATCCACAACAGGCGCCCATCTATATACCCATCTAAATAGTCGCAACATCGATTTCCCGTAGATGACATTGGCCCAGAGCACGTAATCAAAGTGAGCTGGTAATAAATAAAGGATACCGCCGTTTACATTGAGCGGATAGCACCTTCGCCTTTTATAGCCCTAATAATTTTACCACAATTTGTATAACTCGGTTTCTGTGAGCTCATTTCCATCACTATTAGAGAAATATAAAATTGGCGTTAATCATTTAATAACTGTATTAAATGAGTTCTGCTAGCACGAAATAAAGCATAGAATAGAACATGAAGCTTCAGACTCATTTCTCCTCTTTAACATTGATGTGCCGTCACTTTTATCAGAAATTATTTTTTGCTTCACCTGTATTTGCCATCGGGTCAAGGGAGGGAAAAAAACAATGCCTAAAAGTCCGTAAAGCAGAACAAAATACGTATGAAGTGACCAGAAAAGTACCTCGCGGCCTTATAGGCGCGTTTGGGTTATATCATCGGAACGAGCAGTCAACAACAGGGGCATGCGTCGCAATGATTTTGCGTATAAAAACATAATATTACGTAGTGCTAATGTTTGCTGAAGACGTGCACGCCTGACAATCAGCTTCGTTCACATAGTACGCTGGCTGTTAGAGGGCGATACAAGAAAACACGTTTTTTTCAAAGGGGCATATTACACTTCTTGTTGGAACATACGGGAACAATGCGTCGCTCGGGCAATTTTCAATCATTTTTTTGTGGAAGTGCCATAAAGTCGCTATCGATAAATGTTTCAGTTGCTGACATTTCGGTTTAAATATTTAAATTTCTGCGTTCATTTAGACACACTTGCCTACGCACACTTGTACATCTCCTGACAGGTAATATATAGATGATTTAGGGTTTCGGCTATACCAATCGATATTATCTTAAATAGAAAAACACAGGGTTGCTATTTTAGGTAGACACAGGCAGCGTAGGTCATAATTGATTTTGTCATAACTTTGATGCCAATATACGATCTTGCTCCGCGTGTGGCTCAACGATGCCCTGTTACGAAATATAGTATATGCTAATACCTTTAATATTTGGGCAACATTGCATTAGGCTTTAAGGTCGGCAGTTAGAAAATGGCGCGAACGTGTTGGTAAAGCTTCCCAACCCGACTGATTATGTATTTTGCTGTTTCCACGCTTTAATATTTACCTGTATGTGATTTATGTTTCAGATTAATAGGGCTAAGGATCTAGATCTGAAAACATTCGAACAATAAAGTTCGCTACGCTATACCACCGCCGATAAACCAAAGTATAACGTACTATATAACCATAAATAGAACGTTATATTATGCCAAAAGTAAGTAGTACGCATGATAAGTGGGCCATTCAATCGATCGTTACTGGAATAATGGGGCCAAATCACCTGCAAGTAGCTAAATTCGCTCGCGTAATTTTGGGTTGGCCAGTTTCAGCAACTGTGGGCAGATAAATCGAAAGCTCGGGCAACGCTGATCAGGCAGCTACAGTGATGATGCACACACGAGTATATCCGAAATCATACAAACATAACATATGGAGTCGTAGGTCATTGTATGCGGGGGAAGGATACGACTACCATATGACAATTCCAAATGCTTCATACAACAGTCTTAGACGTTTATAGCGTTCTTACTTAGCAAGATAAGTGGACATATCATAAAACTAAACGAGAAATCATCGGAAAAGTAAAAGATTTCCGGCTGGAAGCAAAAGTATTTCGTTCTGTGATGTCTGTGACGACGACGACGACGACGGAGCTCATTGACCAGCGCTAGCCGGGAAGCGGCGGATAAACCAGCTACTGATCATTTTGCAGCGATGGATGAGATCTGTGGCAGGATTGCGCAAGTTGCCCTGTCGCTCCCAACGTTTTAAATTGCTGAGAGAATGAAAGGACTGATAAAATCCCGCTGATACTTCTATCAAATAGGCTTAATCGCTGTACAGTGTACCAGATGAGTGTACAGCTTAAAGTACTCGAAGCGAAAAAAAGGGATGGATTAAAGGATGGAGAGTACGGCATGATACCAGCGGCTCTGCTATGGCCATCGTCTATATGGATGCTATATATAGAGGAATCCGTTCATGGCGATCCTGCCGACGGCCACGACGGTTATGACCCCTGTACTTTATCGCTCTTCCTATTATCCAGCGTCTATATATATCGACGTCCGAAAAAGCTGATTTGTTTTAGTTTGACGAATCCTCACACGAAAGTTACCCTCATACTGCCTGTTTTCGATACGACTGAGTTATCTAGCCTCGAGTTAGTCGGCACCGCTGATTGCCTAGGAACACAGGATAACGCTGAATGCAGCTCTAGTCAATATATAATCTGATAATTAATACGTTTTAAAGTAAGTTACAGTTAGTACTGATAACAGTACGTACATTGATAATCGTAAGATACTTCTTGACGACCAGAGGCGTTTTTAATCATGCAATATGTCCTACCGAGAAGGCTTTCTACAATCTGCCGGTCGTCTAACAACAAACGTCAAGTAACATCAGTTATATCCGGCCTTTTGTCTAACCTAATCAATATAATAGCGAACACTGGTCCACGAACAGGTTTCTACCACATGTATTTTCTATGAAGTTTATTTTTCCAATAACTTCGCCTCAATCAGTAATCTGTTGAATACGATCATATGTTTCACCGTGGACAGCGTTGCTGCCATTAACCGCGGCAGCAACGTATCCTGAACTTTCGGTAATATCACAATACGTTAACTATTCACTGGCTGCGAAAAAGATTATTTTAGAATCGGTGGAGTAGCCTGTTACCGCATCCATAGTGCAGGACCCTGATAACCACGTGCAGGCACCAAAAGATGGTAATTTGGCTTGCATCTATCGTTCTAGCACTGGGATTATACGTTTATATAAACAGAAGTAAATAATCATTTATTGAAAGATAAATTCTTATGGTTAGTTGAAGGGGATAGGTTACGCTTCGGAGCCACTGAAACGGCGTTACGCATAATTAACAGATCAAGCATCGTTGCTAAGTTGAAGCAGGTCCTATAATAAACTTGCTAGCTTTAAAGTGATGTCAGTAATGTTGTACTCTCGTTCACTGTCAACTGTTATTGCTAGCTCTTTTGCCGTTCTAGATAGTGGGAGCACGTATCGTAAAGGGTTGCTTTCGAATCACGCTTAATCGAGGTGTTACAAAAGACTGCGTAACCGAATCAGGGTAGAGCGCCCAGTGCCCACTGTTACGGGCGCACGCCATCATCTGGTATTCTCGTTTTACAAATCGCAGCTCCATTTCGAAAGGAGCGCCGGAGTGAATGTGGCGTGACCGAATACAGACGCCACGCAGCCATGTGCGTTCTTGAGGTACGAAATAATTACTTATAATGGGTTGCTCAAGGCCTCTTTGCAGACGATGGCGCGTCATATATGTATATCGTTACTTCGCTACTCGTTATCCCTCTCCCCCCTCCCCCCCCACGACCACCTCTCTAAAATTAACCTCTCAAAAACCAAATCGACCCGTGTATATTTTTAGGGACAGATCAAAGCGAACGATTTGCCTAGGGATCTGCATTGAGGCAACGTCTAGCTCAATGGCGTCAGTGAGCTCAGCTCAACTTCTGATATAACTTTGAAATTGTATTGTAAAACAATCAATAATACGTTGCAGTTGATCGTTGCATATACGGTTAGGTGTGAATAAATACACGTATATAACTAAAGGAACACGATTAACTTCCAATCAGTCTGTTTTTATTTTTGTTCTTGTTGAAGAAGTTGAATTGTCCTGGATCACGGTGGGTTCGAAAAAGGATTATTTACAAAACTTTTTGCTTTTTACTTGTAAATATAGTATAATAAGGGCTTTCTGTTGCGATAGCGAATCGCGATACGACGGAATAGAGGCCGTTTATGATATACAATATCTGTTTGTAGACAGTACATAGCGTTCCAACATATAAACGGTATACGTTACAAATTGTTGAACTAATTAATGTAAGCATTTTAACTTATTCGCTGACCAACTTCTTTAGTACTGAACTAGGTTAGCCGATTGAGTATCCGGCAAATTCGAAGCCTGTCGCAGTGAGTCTGCAATGGGCTACGAATTCAATGGCGTCAAACCCCATGATACTAAAGCATGCTATTGTTACAATGCTTTTAGCCATTGACAGTTTCCCCCATTTAGAGATAGCCATTATAATCTACAGGACAGCTCACGATGACAGCGATAGAAAAAAAAAACTAGCGGATGTCCCGTTATTGCCCATTAGAAAAATCAGTAGCACTCTTAACGATACGTAGATCAGTTCAGGATGGAACGATTTATAGTCTTCACTAGCCAACAGCAAACATACATAAAGTGTGGAAGAAAGGATGATCCATCTGATTTCGCCGAAGTCTTCAAATAAGTGAACTTACTTCTGACATTGACCGGACGACTTGGCCAAGTTAAATAGAAAATACGGCAACAAACATATCAGGGCACGTCTGCGCTTCATTAGCGATCACAAAGAGGCAGGCAGCCAGCGTTACATCGGACGCTGTCGCAGCATCGATCTAAAGCATAGTCGGTACAATGACGTCTTTACCTATTATCATTTTAGACGGCACACACAAAAACTGAACATAATCCTTACTTCCGTTTGATTGACCTACTGTAATCGCTTTTGTCCTGCTATTTCAACATTAATAACTTATTTATTAAACTTCGGAACACCACATAAAAATCGACAGTGTCACACCCAAAATGATGATAATTCTGTACTAGGGAGCACTTGTATCATCACGATGGCATGCAGATCATAGAAATACGGTCTATTCGAGTTTAAATTCTAATTTACTTTTGGGCTCGTCTTCAGGTTTTTTCTAATCAATCGTTAGAACGTTTGTCTAACGTCGGACCCGGCCCAATTTACTAATTTCACAGAATTACCTCTGTTCGTTGTTCCGCACATCAGTGCTCCGAGCACTCGTGGAACAAATAATGGCAATATTTCTTCTGTGTTTATTGTATAAAGCGCTGCGTGTTCATTTGACGCTCGGTCGACGTGTGCGTGTTCACTAGCGTGTGCAACTGTCAACAACGGCCATCCAATAACGCTGCTGGCGTTAGTTCCATCCAGGCGCGATCATGTCAATGTACCTGCGTTATTGGCCATTGCCGTACTCGTTCGAATATTCAAAACGGCGACACGCGGCTAGATGTGCCAGTCCCCCCCCCTTCCTCTCCTTCTGGTTCCTTAGAATTGCTGGCTTTTTCGTGCTGTTCTCTCGCGTATTTTTATCTGATATCCCTTTGCAGACCGCTTGAATTTCTGCGTCCAGCCAATGGCGGCGGGTAGCGTCGTATACTAACGTTATTGCCAGCCGACAACAGTTCGTTGTTGCTGATCCGACGGTCGTTTTCTTTCACGAAACAACAACGACAACGACGATCAAACGAGCAGACAGCAGAAAGATTCGTCGTTCTTTTTTCGAAAATATTCGGCAGCTAACGAATGGAGTCCAGTAACCGGCCGACTGTGATATCTAGTAATCGTAGTAGTACTAGGCAGGGTACGATGACGTGTCGCGGACAAGGTCTTTTCTCTGACTGCATCATGCTTCACCGAACGAACGAATAGCTCTTACATGACAACCAGCTGCCGCCGTTAACAGGATTTGGTGCATGCACACTGACACACACACAATGCCGGCTTACCGCAAACATATGTACATACACACACAGACACAGCCAGAGGAAAATCATTTCTAGACTAAAACGGAGAGCTATGTAGTTGAATGGGCGCAGGATACGCGCATTTTGCCCTGCCATTTCTTGAAGTACGTATACCCGACTTGGTTCACCGGATTTGCTGACTTGGCAAGCACTTGGAGAAAGGGCTAACAGGGGCAGTCCGCAGCGGCCGATGTCTTCCCATATCGAGTTAATTAATATTATAAAACAAATCAGAAAAGAAAAGGCCCAATGTGAAGTTCAATGGCGATGCACTGAAAAGTCAACCGGAAAATATATATATTTTTCCTTTGGGATTCTCTGGCGAGTTTGGTAGGGCCCGAAATTTTGATATACTATATATAGATACATATATCTAGGTCATTAATTTATGAATCGATCGTTCGCAGATTTGGTCGCTGCAGCTCATATGAATCTGTACCTACTTTATGCAGCTGCTATATTAGTAAGAATATATTATTAAGGGGCAGCACATATATAGGAAGTGGAAAAAAAAAAAGAACCATTTGACATCATATAATTGAAGGATAAAACAGCTTCTAAGTGATCAAATTTCACGCAGTATGTTATATAAAGATATATAAAAGAAATGGTAATTTATTTATTTATTTAGTTAATGGAGACTCAGTTTAACGTAAGTCTACGTCACATTGAATTAATCACAATAATCCACCTGAATATCAATATGTTAAAATTTCTATATTTGTTTATTTATTGCTTTTCTTGGATGGAACTTATACGTTGTTAACTAGAAACTTATCCACATAACCGATTAACCTGTAATTGTTATATTTTGTTTAATGAAAAGATGATAGATCTAAATAGTAATGGCAACGGTAGAGTCAATTTTTTGTTGCCTAATTGTTTCTATAAGGTCCAACTAACTGCTGTATAATAAGACTAACATCCTTCTAACATATCCTAATAAGACTAACATTGAAATTTTTCATTTTTCTTATTTACTACAAATAAACGTTTTTAGAAACGTATATATTAGTAGAAATATCGATGGCATTTCTCACTAATCTATAGGATTAAGTGAAGTTAAAGGCCAAAGCTTAATGAATTCTAAAGAAGCTACTCGAATTTTATGCGCTTTTAAGCGCTGCTTCAAATATGTGATATATAGGGTATAAAGTTTTGCGTTCAGAGAACGTGTCCCCAAGTTGGTAGGCACACAAGCAAACTGTCATAAAGCGGTTACTGAGCACTGTAACTTGTAACTCACCATCTTCGTTTAATTATGAAAGCTATTTTTTTAGAATCGGTCATTTTGATCAAGGGTGGTTGAAGCAAACCTGATTTGTTTCAAATGTTTTTCCTTTAAGAATATGCTGCGTAAACGCCTCCCCTATTTCGTATTGCGTTCTCATCTCCGTTACGAATAGCAGAAAACCCCTTAGGCCTCAGGCGCGGTTGGGATCGATATCCAAGAAACATTGGTAACTTAAGTGTTTAATCGATAAAAAATTAAGATTTTTGCTTTAGCCATACCTCGTCAGTGACATATGCTTATTTAGTAAATGAATAAATAGCTGAAAGGGCATTTACGTAAAAGCATTTACGTACGATCCACGCGAAGTTGTGTGAAGAACTCTTTACGGAATCTTCTTCGAGTTCCTTACGGGTATATGACCGCTTTAAAGTGTGAGTGTGAATTCAGTCGACCCCTTATTGTCAAAAGCTAGGTCCCTCGGTCCATCCATGTGAGGGGCATGAACGCAGATGCAGCTGCTATTGCTGGGGCATCGATACATCAAGATGCGCTGAAATATTTTAAGTCGCCAACATCGTCATTTTATTTAATAAAGTTCCGATAGGTAGTAAATCACTGAATAGCAACCCGATGAGGAAGCAGGCAGGATTTCACTTGGGTCGGCTGCTTTTTTTGATGGCAGTGTCTTTTACGGCTTTTGACCGCATAACAGGGACCCACCAGATACTGCAATAAACCTGCTGATGACACTGGCAAATGCAATGTCACGCACGAAAGAGCTCTACTTTTTGTCGGCCGAATGAATCACGGGCAGAAGACCCACAACTTGTTTCAGAATGACCGTGACACATGATGAGACGTGCCGAGAGCAAATCAAGTTGAAATACAGTTACATGGAACATTGTATCGGTGTTAGGCCTGTTTCTCACAAAATCACACTAATCACTTCATGGTTATGATGTTAAACCTTGTTATAACTTGGCGATCCTAAGTGTATCAGTGAATTAAATACCCAACCTGGAAGACTTTCCTCTTTGACAAAATTTTCTTAGCCTCATGTCTACTTTGAAGTTCGCCTACAGAGCCGCAAGTTAGCATCCTCAATAATAGCGACGCTAACGGCGTACTACAACGATCCAAATTGATGGCCAAAGGTAGTCATCACACTGTCTTGTTATGATAAATATTCATCTTTAATCAATAACAGGGATGAGACAGACCAGGACGAAAAGCGTTCCGGGTATCGAGTTATAATCGGACGGCTCAACACCAAGGCCAGAGTTAGCAACAATGGCGAAGCAGATTGACCTGTAAGAGATGATTCGAGATGATGGATCCGTTCAGTTGTTCGAAGAGTTTAGCGACGTAACGTTATCTACAACATAGCTCTATTCATTATTATATCGCTATTATATTAGCGATTTTATTTTGTTATTTACAACAAAGTGTGTCAGTAAAATCCTCTAGCTTCATTTGAGGTACTTGATCTCCTCGTTTCTTTCTTTTCATTGTAATGACGGTGAATACTGATGATTACCCATTATCTTGTATTTAAACAGAAACATTTGCAGACCACCAGCAGAAGCCGCGAAGGCCGCTGATGATGACAGCTGTTCTTGTGCTAACGAAGTAAAAAGGACACTGTCCTAAGCATTTATATAGATTGAATAAATATACGTAGGTAGCTCGTTCTTGTGGCGCTAGTCGAGTTCGTTGAGATATTTAGTTACGATGCCCTTAATGGCAATGGAAAATTACGGCAAGCAGTGGTGTAACGTACCTGAAATTCGGAGAAAAATAAATTAGAATATATAGCTAGTGCACGGAAAATGAACAATGTCTCCATTTTACCGACGCTATAATTATCCGGTCGTTCATTAAAATCTCCCAATCGAATTGCTGCGGTAAAAATGACTCTACGATAAATTGGTAAAGAAGAAATAGTTTTATAAATTAATAGGGCTGTTTTTTTGTTTGATTGCATAATCGCTATGATTTGGAAAACTAACTGGATTATCAAGCCAGTACAAGTCTTTTCGATGTTTATTCGTTCGGTTGACAATGGAGAAGCAGACGAAAGCGCTAGACTAGTAAAGTCCACTCATGCTATTCCCCCATCGTGTATCGAATATGAGGCCAATTCTCATAAGAGATGAATAGTATTTCTATCTGTCAGATCTTGGCAAAGAGTGCGAACTGCGGCAACAGTAGCGTCGTACCTAGAGCAGGACCAATACATTCGGATTTGCTAGATCGGAAAGACGGCAAGAGGGGGTGGCTGACTAAAAAAATTAAGATTTAAAAAAGAGACCCATTTCTAGCGACTACCGAACGAAATGTGAGATCAGAATTTTAAACAGATCTAGAAGACACTGCGTGTACCCGAGCCAAAGTGATTGAAGCCGGAACGGTGAATCTGTTGTGTATCAGAATAGTTTCTGACTGACTGCCAGCCACCACATGCGTCAATGTCGGGTTTCGCTTCTTTATTTTCTGCCGCTTTGAGCGAAGGCTTTCCGGCGACCGCTATAAATCAGCGCCGAAACATTAGACCATTAGTGGCCTGTTTTTCGGTCTGCGTTAAGCGGCCATTCTTCATTTATTGTCATGCAAACGTGCATATTTGACGCTGATGGTAGGCTACATAATCGGCGTACTACTAAATGAATTTCGAAGCCTTCAAGGTTTAACCCAATGTCAATGTCACGCCACCCGCGTTCTCATTAAGCTCAGAGATTACTCTGAGTGACCATATGACGCAATCGAGATAGAGACAATTGACGCTACCCTTGCAGCTTCGACCCATAAACGTTTTGAAGCATATCATATCGTGTTGTAAAATCCCATGGCCGGCGGGTCTAACCCTCCCATCTGACTGTAATTGGGTCTAAAACCTGAACTGAAATTTAGATTACTAGAAAGGGCTAACTTTCGAATGAGATGTATTTCAAAGTAAATTAGTTACTTGATAAATCATTCAGCTATAACTTGCTTTTAAATAATGTAATATGAATTATCTGTAAAATGTCATAGCGTTAGAATTTTACGATAGATCGTACTGTATTGTGGTATCGCTCTAATATGTACCTTTTATAACTCACTAACTTCGACATCCTTATGGTATCCTGCGAGAATTCGACACTGTCAATGTGTTTATTCAATAATGAGTGGTCGAGAAAGGGTCTAGAAGGCACATTTAGACCGTAAGCCTTAAATCCCCTCCATTCTTCCCGGTGAGCGCTGGAACCGTGTGATGGTCGCTGCGTTCAATTTCTGGACCAACAGTGGTGCTTCATTCTGTGTCCTACACCGATGAGGTGTTCTACTAACGGCCTAGTCCTCCTCATTCCTACACACAACTACAGACCGCTGGCGAGAACAGGCTCACTCCGTCCAATTAGTTCGAGTAGAGAATGTCCAACCTCAACCTGAATAGCAAACGGCTTTCTTCTCTTTTCCCCCCACAAGTAGGAACCTGCATTGGCAACATTAAGTCTCATCCGTCAAGAAAAGCCTATCCCAGCCGGCACATCAGAGAACAGTACATGGTTCCGCTCTTAGGCTCAACTTCTCTGTCGTTTGACTACCGTTGGCACCCGGGGGTTCGAGGGACATCGAAAGCAGCCCATTATCCCTGACATGCGTCTGTTAGAACTAAGCTTCACCACATGCCGCGGCTCTCGAACATAAAAGAGCTTTGTTTATCACCGTCACCTGTGCTTTCACTGGCTTGTGGGCTCGCCAGACATATAGCCGAGTTATATATATATATATAACGTGGACCATTAGGGCATGTATTCTACGAAATCAATAACTTCTTCAGTAACTGTAGTCACAAACTAAGTTCTTATACAAACTAAAAAGTCGTCTTTATTCTTCAAGTGTTTCCCGCTGCCGAGTCATATCTATGACAAGGAAACTTAGATAATTGCAGGAATCTAAATTTCACTTTGGGTCGGATAAGGTGAGTGTTACATAAAAGACTAAGTGTAATTAAGGCGATAATGTGGCTCTAGGTAAACGAACGAGAAAGCAATATTTGTTGGTAACCTCGTCCACGAGAAGAAGCTTTTTTGTCAGGACACCATGCGTTGCCCTGATTTACGTACATTACGTACACACACACACACGCACCCACGTGCATACACAGACGGACACACGAATTCGTGGACTTACATGATCCCCGAAAATTATTATTCGGTGGGTGGCTGCCATCGTTGCTGTCAAAAAAGCACTTGTTTACCATCAAGGCTAAAAGAAGCCTTTGTTGGCCCATTTGCCTTTGACGTACGAGGGACACAACGGGACATTATCGGGTTGTACCGTGCCATGAGCACTGAAAGCTTCATCATTCGAACGAACAAAAACTTTACCTCGAATTTTGTACTTTACGAGACATTTAGTCCGTTTCATTCGCCATAGAATAGGACTTCAGTTTGTTCTTTTTGGTCCGATGCTGCGGTGGCAGTGTGTACGTGCATAGAAAAGAAAAGAGCATCGTCAATGATGCTGTTAGACACGGGGACAGCCAAATGACAAGCTTCCTGTATTAAAGACGTGTAGTGATTTCCAATGTACAGCAGTCACATGTTCTTATAAATATAGGACGAAATTCGAAGAAAAAAAAAGCCAAGCATGTACACAACTATGTCCACACACAGTCTCCACATAACTACGCAGAACGGGCTCAGGGAGTCGATGGCCATCAGCTGCCTCCATTATCACGAATGCATCAAAAGACGCATAAAAAACCTTCTTTTCTATCATATATATCTATATGAAAACTAGCTATTTCGAAATACTATCATGAAATGAGCGCACACGAGGCGCCATGTATCTTAGCACATACACGTATCGAATATGGAAGATGTAAGAGTACGGGGGGCTAGACGACAGATAGGGACGGAATGAAGTGCCGGTTTCGTACAGATCGGTGCATGCGTTCTACGTGTCAAAATGAATCCGATGGCATATCGTGCTTATTATGTAAGAGCTTCGTAAAGGAGTCAATCAGCCGTCAAGCTCCTTTGCTGTACGAGAAATAGTGTTTTAACAGCTTGTTCGGCCTAGCTAATCGAGAACTTTCGCCATCAAGCAAGCATTAAAAGTCATAATGAACATACTAAACACGTAGCTCATCCATTTTTAAGCGTTCGAAGAACTCTAAATCTTCATTTGCTTTGATTCAATATCGTTTATATACATGAAACGGAAAACTCTGAGAAGACTAAGCTTTTTACTACAGTATCCAACTTAAAAGGCTATAGGCTGCCTAAGTTATTTTCCCACAGGCACACACGAGCAGAGGAAATATCTCTTATGGTAAATCAAATTTATGTTAGATTAACCGTCCACTTCCAGAAAGCGGTATCTTCGCCAATTAGCGGTTTCAAGTCTTGTAGACCGAGTGGTAGGCAGTAGTTTAAACAGTGTTGAGCGTACTTTTACGATTATATAAAGCACGTTTAGTTACGATGGTCCCATGAACTGTGCCCTTTAGTGGCAGCAGCTGGATGGCAAATATTACCCACAGTGGCGACCCACATGTTTAATCAACGCCGACAACCCGAGTAAAAACTGGAATGAAGAAGACCATGTACATGTATGAAACGTAGACACGACATCATATGTCCTCTTTGTAGTATTGTTATAAGCACGACGGTAGCATATTGACTTATATGCCGAAAACAACGGCCTGAAGTGAAATTCCTTGCTTCGACAATCAACCAGATCAAACCAATGAAACCATTGACAGATCGCACGCTTATCGCAGATTTCAGGTCGTGGCGATAAGTGCGGTAGGCGGCCCAATTTTGCTATCTAAATATCGTTCTAATAACGATACGATTGTCATTATATCAGAATTTTTCAGCGGAAACGTCTCGTGAGACTAGTCCGCTATTTTCCTATTTAGTTTTGTCATGACGCGTGTGAATACGCCGGAAATGGATAAATTATTCGCACGTAAGTGACATATGAAGTCAACTGAAATAAAGCTAAATAAGATAGATCAATTAAGTTAGTCTAGTTATGTAGCAGATATGGCGACAAAGAGATCCTAATTGAAACCGTCCTGAGAACACAAACGCGGTGCAACTGTGACGGGGCGCTGAAAACAACTACTCATATTTGACAGACTCGCTTACTAGATACCAATCGGTGCTCTATGCCCCTACGTATAACGGAGCAGAACGAATTGTCTCGGTCTTTGCGAAATCGTCCGGTGCGATCCGAGCCGTTCCAGCCTGCCCATTGTAGCATACATTGTATAGGATGCGCAACAGAGTCTCCAGAGAATTTGAATAAGGTGCCACTTGTTCAAATCATCTTTTAGTACTCTTGTGTCTACTCTCTCTGGCCCCAACGTTGGCCGAAATCCTTGAGCTTCGTTCAACCCCTACGTTCACATAAGTTTCGACCCCCTAACTCGTCTATGCATTCGTGTGTATTTATACATGGATCCGAGGCTAGAGCTAGATCGATCTGGTTTGATAGTCTCCGACCGCTCCGAAAAAACGAATGATCATTTCTCAGCTCTCCTCGACATTGTCCATGCAGCAGATACCGGCTTACTCTACAGCTGTCACTCAGTGTGCCTCACAGGGCTGTGTATATTATACTCGTTTGTGCATGGACGCATATATGTCCTCAGACATAAATTTCTCTTGAGGGTAAGCTACAGACTATAACACTTCGAAGCTCCACACTCGTTACAACTGGGTGCAAATAAGTCAGTGTAACGAAGCTATTGCCGTACGAATAATGGAACTACGAAGCCAAGAAAAAAATCACTACATTCATTCTGGTCTATTCGAGTCTCTGTTGCTTATGACCATAGACTAGTATCTAAACATAGATATTTCAATAAATATCTGCGTCCACTGTTTCTTCAGCGACGGTTCGACTCAGATCTGCCTAAACTAATCAGACTGCTCCGAACAACAGTCTAGTCTGGCTGGTACAGTGAGAGACAAGGTTACGATACGGTCGGGGTATGGATGGGTACGCTCAGAAGTATAAGCGAAACGCGGAAGATATTTGGGAAATAGCTCTAGGAAAAAAAATGGCCAAGTATTTTAGCAGTGATGAACATGGGCAGGCAGCTGCGTCCAAGCTAGGAGTACGACAGCGCGATACTAAATACTAACTGTAAACACAGCAAACACGGTGAAAAGATAGGCCGGACATTTCAAAGAATGGTTGACACAATCATCTTGAAAAGCAATTCTGAGGAAGGAGCGGGTTACCAACACCTCCGGTGAGATAGGCGTCCCTATACGAGTGGAGAGGTTTTATATAAAAGAGTGAACCATCCGAAAGCTAGCACATGTCATAGACCTTTTTATAGTTCCCCATACACATATGCACCAGACAAAAGAAGATAGTATAGCAGAACATGAAATGCTAAATTATAAAAAATAGTTCCACTGTATTTTCTCATTTCTTATAAAATATTATGCGCAGACGTAGGCGTGCGGACCTCGAAGGTGCCCTGAGAGGGCTGGGCTTGAAAATTACTCTCGTCGGCTGACATCGAGTCTCTTCTTAAGGTCTCTTCCTAAGAAAAAAGAAGACGTGTCAAAAAGAATAGGCGGAGGCCCTATACGAATTTATCTAGTGCTGTTATCTCGAAAAGGTATATATAATTGTTATCCAGGTCATCCTAAATCTGACAGGAGCCACGTATGGGACACGCCCACGTTCTATATACAGATACTGTTATAAGCGTTAAACATTCTGGCAATCATCGCTGACCGAGTGTACTAACTCCGGCATCTATTGACGTCCTATTTGCACTATATAGATATAATTATTATGGAACCGATATCATTAATTGCCATCAAGAAACGATGCACGAAGACTCCTAAAGGGCCGACATATATTGTATGAGTGACAAAGAAACTATACTGTGTACGGGTATCGTCATCAGGTGGTACGTATCTGTACATATGCGCAATCAAAACAAAGTCAAAGTACAATTAGGCGTGTTTACTTCTACATACGATTTTAGTAATAGTGATGATAATAACTTTATATCAGATAGATAATCTTGGTCGCCATGAAGAATAATAATGGTAAGACAGGGAACCTGCGTCTATTAATTCAGGTGGATTCCAGCAGTTCCCAGAATGTTTGATTGAACCATTCGAGCTAATATTATGCCAGAACAACATATTTAGTAATTTTAATAGACATTACAAGAAGATCCAAGTAACTAGAGGCCCACATACGACACAGGAAGCGATTTAGGCTAACATGCAGACAATTGAATCAATCCAGACATTGCAGAAGCCGGTATCGCTCCCGGCGTCATCCGGGAACCTTTCAGGCATTCGCCTGTTGTCCTTTTGGCGACCAGAAAAAAAATCAGAATCAACCGCTTGAAGACATACATACGCATGCCGTATACGACATCAAAGGTAAAATACAATTTCTACATCAGCATGGGAGAAGTAACGGCAGCTTAATTGGTTGTGCTAATAACAACGAACAGTCTGGCGGTCGACAAACAACACATAAAACCGGTCCGCAGCAGTAGACATGCCTACAGTCTACGTATGCATGCGTTCTATGACGGACAGTTAGTCGTCCATAGGCTACCGTTGGAAAGTACCAGCTTCTTCCGAGGTTTGAGACCAAGTCATATCGCTAAGAAGCCCAGAAGTACGAAACATGAACGATCGGCGACGGCGGGAAACAGATAGAGGTGTTTTCAGCGGTCGCCGCTCTCGTGGCCGATTCCGCCACCGATAATTCGCTCATTTGCGACATCGTTGTCTTTTTGTATGTCTGTCCGACTGTGGGAGGGCTTGCTCGCAAAGATGACGGGCAACTGGGTCCCATCAAGTTAAGTCGACTATTGCTAACCAAACTCAACAGAAAAAAATGAATAAAAGGCAGAAGAGAGACGGAACACGTTCAGCCTCAACGATAATTCGCTTGCTTAGTTTCTGCCTCTGACGACGCTGCTTAAATATCGCGAATTTGAATATTATCCCTTTTCATCTACAGTAACTTTGCTAAGACAGAGCATAAACTTGTGTATATTACTCTGTCGAATTTTTATAGACATCAAAAGAACATTTTACGTCCACTACTTAGTTTGCAGTAGAAATATAGCTGCAATTGTGCATCAAATCAATTATAAGTGGATTTATCAGGCAGGAGATGGAAGCCGATATGTTCCCAGCTGCAAATAGAACTTATTGAATATGATTGATCCGCTGACGTTGGAACGGCTAAGGTAGAAAGTTAGCTGATGAACTAAGCATTTGTTTCAAGCTATACTATACGCGGTTTTGCAAAACAAAAACCAATGATAGCTTCATAAAATGTCAAATAGAAGGATAAAATAGACGTTTTTTAAGGGCCTAAGTAATCAGCATGTTAATTATCAACAAAAAAAAAAAACGAAAAGAAAAACGAAATGTTACGTGTTGTCTAATTCTGTATTCAATCATCGAGTAGCTTTCTCTCTTGCTTTTTACTAGCAGGCGTTGATGTAGTAACAGATTTTGGCCCTACTGAATGTTCGAGGCAGTGTTTTGCTGCTTTGCGACAACTAGGTAGACCGGGCTTGACAAACAACTCAGACGGACCAACTGAGCTAATCATTTTGGCTCTCGCTCCCTGAAAGAAAAGAAATCGTGTCTTGAACATATCGTGCATCAGCGATCGGCAGACCTAGGTCGCCTTATGCCGTGACAACTTCTCGGTAGCTGTGTCGTGTCTGCTATTTTCTGTGCATGCAATAGCGATCGTATTGTGAACAGAACTATTAGAACTCTATGTCTACAGCTTCTCGCTAATTCATTTAGTTTATCGTGAATGGTCTCGTATCTAAGGGCCACTGTTGTCATCGAGATGGCGATGTGTTCGGTACACGCATCGAGGGAGGATCGGCGATAAACGACCAATAGGCGGCTCCGTCTAATGTAAGCGGGCAGTGGTAAATGGTGTTACAGCTGTAACTGTTGCTATGGCAGCGTCGTTCGACGATAGCTTGGAGCGACAAGATGAGCGTTGGGCAAAGGCGGAGGAACTCATGGCAGCTATGAAAATGCTGGTGAGAACGGGACATACGAGGCCGGCGCAAAGAGCTCACGGCAATGAAAGGCGACTCATCTTTGCGGAACAAAATTACGGGATGGATACAGATCCCCAACATGCATGTGACCAGGCGATAGGAACCACACGAAGGCAGGGACACATTTGTACAAGTTTCGCGTCTGTCAGACTGCGAAACCAGCACGGATTATGGAGTAGAGAAAAGCGCGTCTTAAAGCTACTCACTGAGCCAAACTTGGCAGCTTCATGGTGCTCTGTAAGCATACGCTTCGAGAATATCTAGTGGCCCACTGAATTGTCCTGCTTATGAGTATTGAGACCTTAACGACAACAAATAATAACAAAAAGACATAATCAGTAACATTTACGTGACTGATCTTTAATATCAAATGATGATCATTAACAATGCGACCAGGTTAACCTTTAATGGCACCGTGAGTAAACACAGTTGTCCTCGGTAATGATACGACAACATAAAGCCGCCCTAAACCGCAAACAGATACAAGTAAGTGTGATACTAGTCTTTTAGGGAGCATCTTACAGACAGGAGCTCGTTTTTATCTTGTTTATCAGCTATTTTTGCGGCAGCTGCTGAACGGGCCTACTTGTCTTCAACAACCTGCAATTAGTGTTGCCGGACTTAAGAAACCTTCATTTAATCGACTACCACAGCAACAACAAAAACAACGTGGCTGTTAGTTGCACAGATGTTTACTGCCGCTCTTCTTGTCGCTACTTCCTCTTAAAACGGTGGAGGTCAAACCAGGCCAAAAAGCCTTTCTTTAAACATTGGCGTGTTTTCCCAGGCCTTCAACATGTTCACTTAGTTAAATCTGCTTCTCGTAGGGGGGAAGACGATGGCCTTCTTTTGAAATGGTGAAGATGACAGAGGGCGCTGCACATTGTTCTTCAAGCGACGTTCATTTAATTCTTTTATCAATTCATCAATCTATCATACGAGGATGCCTCAACCGGTCAAATGATCCAGACCAATCTATAGCCTAACACTGTGTGTAGAACCAGCAAAGGGGGTCAACGTGTATTATCAATGAGTAGAAACATTGCTTTCTGTTCAGCTGTAGCTACTGCATATTCAAACTTGCTTTTCCTTTGGATCTTCTAGGCATTGTTGTGTCCTAGATAAGCTCGTTATCGATACATTTTCATGCGCTACTAATTACCAGCGTCAATTTGTCAAAAAAAGGAGAACAATACACTCAACGCGACAATAATATTCCTTTACGTTCTGCCAGATCGTCCGTATGCATGTAGACTAACTTAGCGCATCATTTGTAACTATTAGAAACATGTCGAACTTTCTTCGAGCCATTGTTACAACGCATTAGGGGTATGGGAAACTTAACTAGTGACTCCATTGAATGGAAATTAGGGCTGGAGGCGCACGCTTCACTGTGTAATACTTTTATATCTATCTGAAGTATAGAAGAGATGCGGCAGAGTTGATCATGACAAGAAGTTTGCATGCTAACGGAATAAGTGCCCACAATGTCTTGCCTAACATAGTTAACAGACGAATCTGCTCCGCATAACGCGGTTATAGGTGAACAAAGCGTACCTATACTGAAGTTATTGACAGCGGAAGGGATTCATCGTATAAGTTACGCGGAACCGGTCACTTCAGCTAAACAGCTGCTAAACATAGTTACGTGTGGTAAAACAGCAAGCAAAATTAAGCACGGTAAATGAAAGACGAAATCGTACGAAGGCAAAGCAGGCGACGCTCAGAGACCTAAAGATGCTTTCTAATCGATCAACACTATATAATGAAAGCTGGAGGGTAGTAGAAGACTTAATCAAAATTGGTGCCACCATAGCTAGCTCTTCTTCATCTTTTTTTCGTATCCTATAGATACGAGTCGGTAGGATAGCTCAAGACGCTTCCTAAATATCTTCCCGAGGAAAGTTGTTTCACGAGCGATTGTAATAGGGAGCTAAGCCAGGTCAGTGAAGTATTCTCATTTTAATATAGCGGCCCCTGCGTTACGCTCCAACATCTTGGGTATATACATATATATCTAGCAGGGTATATGGGTCAAACTAAGGTTCTTTGTATAGCAAGAATCCTCGACCCACAAAATGTGGGATTGCAAGGTTCTATCTGAGACCGCATTCGTTTCTGTAATAGATATAAGGTGTTGGCGATCATATCGACCGGTTCGCTGCACGCTAGGCCTATTCGCGCTTAGCTAGAAGGACATCTCGTGCCTTGTGCCCTGGTTGTGATTGGAAATAGCAGGCAGTCGCTCGATGACCCTACAGCTGCAGTGTGGATATGACCCTCATTTTTTGATCGATTCATGGTAAACAGGCCAACCAGACGCCGGACGCCGCCTTCTTAACTCGTTCCCGCGAGCCCGGGTACTCGGTCAATGCTACTGTCGTAGCATTATGTAACTTTTGCTGCTGCCACTGTGATTTCTATTGTCACCAGCATTTCTGATAATTTAACAGCGACAACAATATGGCTGCTCTTCGCCATGTAATTGAGTTCCTCCGTCAAGCCAAACCTTCAGGATCCTATACAACCTGTTCTATACAGTCTCTTTCATCAGCTAGCAAAGCGCATTTTAACCACAAACTTTCAAATCAAAGCGTCGGCCATGTTAGGCCTGATTAAGCAAGTTAAAATCCTTATGGGAGCTTCTTGAACGTTGCGGCAAAACTGATGTGCTCCTTCGACGGGATTTGTATCCATAATTTGCCTGTCATACTGTATGAAAAACAACAATCACTTCCGTATGAGTTCTCTTCAACCATTGTTTTTTTATCCGTTGACTTGTATGTTTGTTGTTAGGTAGTATACCTTAGTAACCCGATGAGTTGGTAACGATTATATATAAGCTTTCATTGAAATGAGTTGTATTCTTTTATTGAAATGACAAGTACATAGCAATCTATGAAAGAGATACTAGTAAACAGTTTTGCATTCGTAATTCTACCGCACTTCCGGACAAGCACTGTCTTTGCTTCCTTCAAGTTATTCTTTGGGATATCTTAGCCCCTCTACCGACACGCTCGTCATTATCCTACACACGATACTAATGGTCTACTACCTTTAGCACTTGGGCCTCTCGGCGTATGGTATTCTGTTCACGTACATCCCTCTTTTACCGCTGTCTCTCGCGCCCCCGAAACATTAGGACTACCCCACCTAAGTCAGGCGAACGGCCGTCTACATGGCAAGGCTAGTCAGGCTTTTTCCGCGATACCAAATTCGCCTACCACAGACAACGAACCTGTACAAGAAGCCATTGCTCCCCGTGCTTGGCAGTGTGTACTTTAACAAAATAGAAAGATATCGAGGTGGTCGCATAAGACGGTTCGCCAAAGGAAGACGCCAGCCACACGAAAACAGGAAAAGCTTTTAAGAAGCAAATATCTTGCCAGCCTTAAACTCGCTTAGATTGGCTTTCCGATCTAAGAACGGACGAGGCCCACGAAAGAGAAGCAGCCATGGTAGAGGTTTGTCACTAGCTTCGAAAATTTGTTCTTCTTCGTCTTTTTCAGAAGGGAGTGGCACCCAAAGGGAGCCCAAGAAGAATAGCAGAGGTCACCTCGAGATCGTTTGGGTCTGCTATACAACTTCTCACATGGCACAAAGGGTATATATCCTGCCTACAGGTTGGGGTGTGTTCCATAGTCCAATTGAATAAGATCAGAGCGTAGCAAACAATGAAATACAATAGCGACTCATTTCGTGCTTTCAGTCTTTCGACAATGAGCTACGATTCGAATTTGCCTTGCGTGCAGAATCCGCATTTTATAAAATCAGGCCTTTAGTAGTACGTTTTAATATTCGAACTAGTAACCAGGGTTCAGAGTAACATCGCACTTAATACTGCAGTTACCTGGGACTATCTGGATCGATATCTGAATAATATTCTTTTTCGGTCAACAAATCACTAACGTTTCTCACTTAACTTCAGCGTAGACAACTCCCTAACCCCTTAATACATCTCTCTCTTTATGATACACTTATCTTAAAGTGTGGGCGCAATAGATTTTACACCATTAGTTTGGCTGCCGTCATTATGTTCTTTGACCAGGGGTAATAGGCGTTATCGCCTAGGTAGCTAGGTAGGTTTGTAGCGCACAGCACCCGATTGGGGAACAGAACCCGCCACCAAATTGAAGGAAGGATAGTGCTGCGCCCACCTTCGATGCGAACGTAAAACATAATATTTCTGTATCCAAGAATAACGATTCCGCTCCGTGTCCTACAGCCAAAATATTGATAGGCCGAACAGAAATACTAATTATCAGAAAAGTTTCAAGTGTGCTTCATATTAATTTAATAGTCCATAATGTTCTTATTGGCATTAGAATTTTCTTAGAAATTGTACTACACTATTGAAAAATATTTCAGGGGTCACTTTTACTGCGATAAGGACATATTCATATCACCCGCTCGATCGCCCGTTGAAACTGTTGGACACCAGCATCGTCGTCGTCCCCGGCCTTTGTCATTGTGGGGACAATCTCCTTTCACCTTTTGCTTTCTCAGTTCGTTGCAATCGCAGCTGTCCGCCTTCCTTCTCTGCACAGAAGGAGCGCACTGATCCTCGAACCGACCCACTAAACAGCGAAAGCCCTTATACCCCAGGCTCCACCGGCCTATAACTGCGTTAGCAGCTGGATCATCTCATTTGTTGGCTACTCTGTTTCGCCCGTGTACTGCTAGAGAGGCCCCCTGCTGCTTCCCTTTTCCACAAATGGAGATCGGCGTCCTTCTCAGGCATGTTCCTTTAGGGGCCCCCATGGAGAACGCACTCAAGAGGCTACGTAGCGACACTCTCTACACGAATGCCGCACACAATCATCGCTTTTTTCTTATTCGCAGTCTCCTGTTCCGGTTTGTGCTATTCATTCTAGTACGGGAGCTGAGTCATCATTGTTGGGGATCGCTCTCGCTGTTGGCCCCGGGCAAACTTATCCAAATCGGTCCTTGTTGCGCAGAAAGGGACGAAACAGTCACCAGTAGCATTCGCCTTCAGGCGCGGTTCACTACGAAGATCAAGAGCAACAGCAGAAAAGAATAGCTTTGTGGGTGTGTGAATGTTTCGAGGGGTAAAAGGGGTTCAAGGAGCAAAATTTCGTACTGGATAGAAACGGGGCCTCACTGTTCGCTGCGACAACATGTAGGGATATAGTATTGCGCCGCCATGTGTACGTAAATAGGGTGGATAAAGGTTAAGGGAAAGTGCATAAACGAATAGATACACCTGTCTTGCCTTGGCAACGAAAACAAGTCTTAATTTAGAAGAAGACCTAGCTTTTTATATGCCATTGCGTGACCAAATTAAATTATATACCTTTCGATAAATAGGGCATTCAGAAAAGCTTAACTTGAACACGGCGGTATATATAGCTATATATATTCTAATGAGTGCGTATATATAAACAAATACATTAATTCGCCGATTAAGCACTCCGAGACCTAGCAGAACTAGACATTGGTAGACAAATTGGAGTAGCTTATTTATAAAGAAAATAATGCAGAACCTAAGGAAGGGAGTGTCATAATAGCAATCCGAAATTATCGTATCCTTAGATGTATAGGTTTGACGTTCGGACCCAGTTGAAGGCAGAAAATGCCAAAGTATTTACTCTAGACTTGTATATTATATAAATGTATTCATGGTTTTTATCTGTCTTTCCCTCGTTCTTGTTTTTGTGGGTGGGTGACAGTAACGACCATGCACAACCATTTTCGCTACTTTTTCTGTTTTGCGGTGCTTTTTCAACATTTAACCAATTCGGTCAATCCCCCCGACCAAAAATTCGTAGAGTCAATCTAATCGAATCCAACCCAAGTATTTTTTATTATCATTGACCTCGTCCCGGTATTTTCAACTCGGTTCTACGAAAACTACCGCAACAAGCACAAGCCAGCACCGACGGAACGGCGAAAAGCCACAGAATAGCCGTTCATCCCACTATGAGGACCGATAACTAATATCAACAAAGGATAAAGAACTGTCCTGTCATTGTTTAGGTGTATCTTTGTCATTAATCTGTATTGGGTACGTGGTTTTTCTTTTGCTGGTTAGACGGTATGTAAGCAATATGCTAGTTAGTTTCAGAGATGATAGGTACAGCCTTTATGCTTGGCAGAATTCGACAACGAAACTCCACCCGTCCGTCATTTCTTAATTTTTTTTTTTCTGTTTCTTAATATCATTTCACTCCTTATATACGTTTAGCCGTACATAGATCATCTAATTTTGCACGCATACCCCTACAAACCGCATGGCTGTTTCGATCGTTTTGATACGTCCCAGTACAATTCATTGCATTTATGTGAAAAGTTCAGGAGATACACGCGATTTTTAGTTGAGGGGTTTGTTTTTTGATAGAAAAATGAGGTCGGTAGAACGTTTAAAAGTAACGAATTTTAGTTCAATTGAAGTAGTTAGCATGGAGCAGTACTTTCAGCAGAAGTTACTGTGAAATGACAAGGAGTGTAAATAATAAATCTGGATATATATGTATATATATATATATATATATATATATATACACACACACACACACACGCACACTATACGGTCAGTTTTTCGTCGCTGATGACAAGGGGCCGAATACGAGATGCTTGGATAAGTAACGATCTGAAAATTGCCTGAATCCTCTAAATGTCTACTATTTCATAAGGCAACATCGAGCACCCTGACGTGCCATCCGTAGAGATTCCACTAATAGAGACCGCTCTTACAAAACTACGATAAGAGCTATCGCCAACTGCTTGACGTCTTCGAAAATTCAGTTGTTATTGTTAATGATATTGTAATTGTCCTTGCCGACGCCGAACACGCGAAAGACGTGCAGTCGTGGTGATAATTACTGCGAAGGACAATGCATTACGAGAAAGAGATAGTTCCCATGTTCAATGGCTTTGTTTCCATCCCTTGGATCATCTCTCCCAGAAAAACATTAGCATCACCAAGAGTTCTCCAACAAAACTGTAATATCGTAGGCGTCGTATCGCCGGAATGAACATAGCAAACAATGTTAGAAATACGCTAGCAGTAGCATTTTGTCGCTCGTTGATCACCACCCCCGTAAACTATACTGCGACTATTGTCCACCTATGACGATTTAGTTCCCGCTCTAACGATACTGTAGTACAGTCAATCGGACGGAAACAATGATGCCGCCCATATTTGATGCCACTGGGGATGGAACAGACGGCCGTCTATCAGCGTTCGTTTATCTGATGATTGAACGTTGATTAGTGTGTACCTTTCATCATCACCCCACACAGAGTCTGAGGACCTAGATGAAGTCGTGAAACAAATCATAAACATGCACGCACACTCTAGATTTTGTTATCCGGTAGCTACTATATAGGAATAAACAGTAGCGCAATTAGGCATCTGCCAACAGGGTCTGAAGAGGCACGTGTCAATGCTGTCAGCTGACCGAAATCTACGTACATTTATTCTTTTATATATATGCAGAACCAAGCTACAAATATGCGAGCAATATAAATAAGCGTGCACTATTTGTCTGCTAAGAGATACGGCGAATGGGTCCATTGTGTATCTAAAAGCACGCGACATTGGAGCACGAAATATATTTCGTCTAAGGTGTGCGTCTAGGCTTTCCGACGATTTCATGTTTTCTTTTAAATCCATGTTGTCCTGTTATGCGATTGCAGCACATCGAGCAGTTGTTGCAGTGGCGTCCTTTTTCTCCCCTTTTCGCAGCAGGAGCGACCACGTTTCCTGGAACTTGAAGCCGCCTGGGACCAATCCAAGCTACCTGGCATAAACAAACAAAGCCGTCCGAAAGACGACATCTGATTAATCCATTGGTATATGTCGTTTTACTTAGTCAAGTCATCCCCAAGGTATCCAGCGTTCACCTCGAACACGGCCGCTCAACGACCAAACGCCATTCATCCACACAACAGATATTCTTTACACGCATCTACACGGTCATTTGGCCATGCATACGTTTCACGTCTGGTCGCCTTCGATCGTTTTCCATACGACAGTGTTGGCGAGCGACATACGACGACGCCGTCTCCTTGACCTTCTCCTAACGAGTCCCAATCCGGCTGAACGAAAAAAAATCGCTTCTTGTTACTTCGAGTAATACGCTTAATATGGCTGTGAGCGCTATTGCAACCACTCCTTCGATAGATTGACCCCATTCTTCGAAGCGCACGTTAGCGTACGCCGACAGCAACAGCAGGCAGTTCGAAGACAAGTCCACATGGACGACTATCTAGCAAAGTAGTCGTCGTCGCGTCTTCCGTCTACTGATAAATGATAGAATCTGAATATTATCCGTAGGACACAGCTCCAATTGTGGAGGCCCATGCTTCTCTCTTCACCCCACAATTCAGCACCAATCCAACCCCCCCCCCCCCCCTTCTACGGTGGAGCTCTCGAACGACGCGTGGCGAACATCGCGCACTAAATGCATGAGCGTCAGCCAAAACTACCCCTGCTCGTGCCGCTGTTGCTATATGACTGCTATAACATGCCAGCAAACGAAAGAGAAACGTCTGCTTCGACTATTCATTGATGAGGCGGTGGTAGCTGTTGATCGGAAGCGTGGAGGCCGTCGATACCTAGCTAGCTAGGTAGGCAAAGGACGGCACGAGCCTCTCCACATGTAGTCGAGCACGAGCATCTGCCCACATCTCCGCACAATAATACAATCACCTGTGCCGGCTGCTGTCTGGCCCACAAGCAAATCGCCTGCAGAAGCGATATACGGAGTCGAAGAATCGCAGATAAACTCACACGCACAGAATATTGCCGCTGCCGGCTGGGGATATCTTTCTGGCGAGAGCGCCCTTTCGACTACTAGGGCTCCACGCTAACTCGAAACCATTGGCCCATACGCTACTATATGCACGGTCAGCTGGCAGTGGAGAGTCTGGCGTGCATTTGTACAGAAGTAACAAAGCATACAGAAGGGCACGGTGAGCTTTCAAAGATACCATATGGTACTGCCGTATGAGGTCCCAGGCGGGTCAGCTCACAATGAGAGCTTTCTTCTACTCTGTTTGGGGGGCTTGTCGCAGTTGTTCGGAATGGCGTCAAAGCCAAGTAGACGCCAGCAGTTCATATGGTAGCTTGAGCAGCCCAGACGAATGGAGACTGCAGAAGCCGCTGGAGGGCGCCGAACTTGCGACTCTTTTTCTTGTTTAGCCGACAGTGATCATGTGCGATCCATAAAAACAGCTCGGGAAAACCTCTCACATGGTCGAACTGTTGTACTCTGGCAGTCATCCGCTCGACCTATCCTCGTAGCCAAATTAACGAGCGCGCACAGAAAGTTGTGGCGAAAAGAAAGAACGGCCACAGCCGTAACGAGGAATTAGTTATTTACATCTAACGATGTAAAAATGTACAATGTAATCAGCACATGTACATAAATGCCCATTTACACTACTCAGGTAGCTAACGCTTGCAATACAGCGTACATGAACTATCATACTTGACATAAAAAGGTCGATCGCTTCACATAGGAAGTCATTCGTTAATCAGTAACCCGCCAGTACGTTTGTTAAAAAATAAAAGCAAACCCCCTGATCGACAGATATTCAGCGCAGTCGTGTTTTATTCCATAGGTACGCTGAATGTAATTAAATTCGCAGAGTAGTTTCTGTTATCTATCTAAAAGAGAATGGTACGTTCAATTTGAGGAAAGCTTTAACGGGCCATTTGTCGCACAGGGTTTGAGTTCATCCGCCACCAGACAAACGCCAGTGTTTTCGAGAACGTCAGTACGTCATTATATGGAAATCGACTGAAGATCACTTATAACAATAGTAGCATTTTTTGCGCGCTCGATGGACTCCCACCAAAATGAAAAACTTTCTTTTTTTGCCGAAAATCGACGGTATACATTATTACTATGTTCATGCAGCTTCTCGCTAAAAATCCCTTTGCTGAAAGAAAAATTGTCCTCTACGTAAGATTTTCGTGAGACAGACCCAACGATCTTCAATCAAATTTTGATTTAGAGGACTCAAAGATTCGATAAAAACAAATAAAATAACCATTTCTGATACACCTAAGTTTTTGCTGCAGAAATTTATATTTCCTAAGGGAGAATATAAATTGCCGATGGGATTGTTCAGATAAGCCTTAATTGTTAATCGTTTTGTATTTTTTTTATTGACCTTCCTGTGCCTTGTTGGCCTACCATCAGCTGAAAAACTATTCCATTCATTTTTTGCATGTAATGTTTTTGAGTGACATTTTAATAATTCTAAACCCACCAGTATCGTTTTACTCACAATAGCTGTGAAGATGTCGTTTGCGGATTAAAGAAAGAATATATTAAAATTATTGAAATCGAGTGATCCGAAATTAAAGATGCAATTCTGATGGATAGTGGCTACATTCGGTAAACCTAACCATCAAGAATGACGGCTCTTTGCAAATGCAAACATGTTTACTAAACCAATTGTTTTATCTAAAAAAAAAAAAATATATATATATGTATATATATATGTATATATATATTAAAGACTCCTAACCTTAGACTTGCTATCAGCCTAAATTTTAGGCAAAACGTAGCCATGCTGTTCATGTAACTTGGATTTTTTTAAAATTTTCCTAAAATGCTCTTGGTTAAATGTGTACAACGTTGAAGACTTTTCTAGTTTTTTTTTGGGTTATTCGCGCAGTCCGCCCAGGGCAACAACGGCTGAATTTGTGTTCTGGTTGTGCTTGACTAGGTCAAGCAACATTTGCGCAAAAAGCACAAACGGCAAGAATAAATTAGCCTTTGTAGCTACTCATTATCCTGAATAGCAGTCGTTCTCCTGATGTTCCAGTTCATTGAGAAGACACGCCTTCCGTTTGTCAACGCTGTGCTCTCTATTGGAAAGATTAGTTGTAACATCTAGTCTAGCAGAAAGATAGCAAGCGATACAACTAATAATAGGGATGCTAATTTCCTTTCTAAATAATTTCTAACTGCTTTACGATACTGCGGACCATACCGAAAAGGGAACATGGAACAATGTTGCATTAAAAGTCAATGAAAAATGATCCTGATAGCGATCGTGCTGCTTGCACGCAGTATTAACACCGATTATCGTATGACTATCGATAAGATAGAGTATTACCATGTTCTCCACTCGTCCATCTAATTTGGTGGGACGCACTGAAACAACGAAGTAAACCAAAGCTTTCTTTAACTCAGCGAATATTCGAAACAACTCGTGGATCTTGAATATGGAGAGAATATGGAAAAGGGTAATTTTTTCTATTCTTTAACTCAGGTCAAAAAGTACACTTACGTTCATACAAGCCCACCGGGATCTATAACATACAGCTTGTCTCGGCAATGATTCATACAAGGTATAATCAGGCCATGTTGAATCAATAGGCATGTGTACTTCTTTTAAACATGCATGTTGTACGATAGAGTTGCACAGACGACTTTAGTCAGGTAAGCAAAATCCAGTTTGGTTCAGTAATCAAAACTAGGACAGTCAAAAAAAAGCTGGTGTTCACAGAACGGGCCACATGTGCCACAGAGGCGCTAGGAGGCCAACCAGTTTCGTAGTCATGGTCACATTCTAGGCTTAAGTCCCTCATCTTGTCCTATTGCCGCTATTGCTGCTGCTGCTGCTGCTGCTGCTGCGAAATAAGCGGACAAAAGTGCTTTTTCATTGTTATGCTTCAAGGGGAGGACGACAAGGCGGATGGAATAGAGGCGGATCTTCTGTGATGTTTAACCATTCTTGCCTGTTATGTTGGTAATAATCATGGAAGAAAACACGTTTTACAGAAAGAGATCAAACTCGCACCAAACATAATGATGAAACCTAGTTAATATGAAAATGACGGTCAACGCAAGATTAGAGAAGAAGACTGAAAAACGTCTATACGTTATTTTCGAATGAGACCATCTCAAGCAAATACGTGTTAACTTTCGCCTAGGGAAGCTAAAAGGGAATCAGTGCTGATTTTTGGAATATTGATGGTATCAGTGGCACAAGTTCAATTGGCCAGTACAATATGTGTCTGCGGTATGGGATGGCTCGGTCCCGCTAGCTACTTAGGGCACCACAACGAAGGAACATCGGGCACTAGACGTTTACGTACTAAGTCTGTGATATTTTCAAATAACAAGTGACGATCTAGTTTAGGTATGGTGAAACTTCAAAGGTATGAAGGTATGTTTGACTACAGGGGGAAATCTAGAAAATCATTTATTCTCGATGTATTTGGTGTCCTGAACGTGCTGCTTTTATAATATGAGCAACCGTCCAACGCTGGGCCATATGGTTCGTAGGGTTGAGCTTCTGGGCTGACTGAAATTTCGAAAATTACGCAAAAGAATGCCGTGACTTAGATGGTCAATGCAAATTTTTTTGGATTGCGTTACTATAGTAACCAAAAGTAACAAGCGTGCTACCATACTGGTTCCAATCTAGGCGTTGCCAAAGATGACTAGCAACAATAATAATAAAGAAAATAAAAAATTAACGAAAAGTCAACAATTAAGCAAGATAAGGAATTATTACGAGCAATAGTTGTTTATATGATTGCCATGCCATGTCATTAGGTCTGTTGGCCCCAGATAATTACAGCAAGAAAAGATTGCACCAAACACGCGCAGTGTACTACTATGCAATCTATCCAACTGCTCCGATCGAGGTACTCGGTTTCCCTAGCATGTCCCCAGCTAATATGTTAACGACTTTCTGTGCCTGAAGCCTTCATGAGCACAACGGTGCGGCGCAAAGCTACAGCTCCGCCTGCTTGAAATTTTTGCTGAAATAACATTTTTAAAGATACAACGCCTACCTTGTAGTATACGACATCATCATAGACACTGCGTCCTGGAACAAACCGTTTTTGTAGACGAAGTCGATGACCTCAATCCTTCGACTCATCTCAGTCATAAAACACCATTCTCTGCCAGCTTCTACGAACAGTATCCAATATGCATTCGTGACCTGTGCGCAGTCCAGCACTTAAATAATGCTGCCACACATATTTATGCATGCAGACATTTGGGTTGAGAAAAACCTTTTTTTTTTCGCGTACATTATTGACATTGTACTGATCATTTTATTCTATGAAATAACAATTCTCAACACAAACAAGCAGTGATTCGTGACAAGACTCGATGATCGCATGCGTGAAGATGGGTCACAAGGAAACAAAAATATTTACAGGTTCCAAAAGGCCAATCTCTCTGTCCAAATAAATAAAAAGGAGCCGCCGCCCCGTTACATTTATCTATCGCGCTAAGCTGAATTCTTATTTTGTTCCGGGACGTTTATAATCGCTAGACCTGACGCCGTTATTTCGAGACACGTTACTCTAGTTGATCCAGGAAATCCGTTATAGCTAGCTATCTATTGAAGAAATGTTTCAGTCAATGTGCTCCCAGTTTCGAATAACTAAAAAAGAAGACGAGCGACTATAATAGAATAATGCTAGGCATAAGCACAGGCTTTCAAGGCTCGTCACATAATGCCTTGCTACCCCGGTACTGCTATGAATGCAATAAGTATCTTGTCGCTCGTTGGCTATGAATAGTAGAACTTACTGTTGTTAATAAAATATTTAAATTTTGTCTGACAAGCTCCCCGAGGACAACGGCAATATCGTAGTAGGATATGATATTAGTTTTTCCGCTACGAGAATTAACGTACTCCGTCAGGCAGGGCTCTTCCTCGTGTTACAAGATCGGCCTACTCTCCTCTATAGAAGGAAAAATATGTTCGCGTTACGTCGTGAGCCATCGTGTATTCGTATATTAATCCCAACAAAGGCATGCCTTGTACACCCTTGATCCATACCTCCATCTTCTCCCGGTATACAGCAAAATGTTTCACGCTAGCCCCCCTCCCCCCTTTTTCAGCAGGTCTTCAATGCTTCCTCTATGCGATTAGTATGTAGCTCGATATCGAGGTGTCTGAGGCCCGTTTGTTGACACCTTGCCACACTAAAAACCGTAGCAGTGAAGCTTAGCCTAACGAAGAGTAGCGAATCGATAACTCCAAGGGAACGCATTCACGAAGTGGGTATGTGTAATACTTATATCTATTAAATGTATAACGTTCTACATAGCAAACCGAAGCTCGCTATTGATCATACTTTATTTGTTGGTTCCGCTCAATTAGGAGCTGGCCACGGCCATGACTAAACCCCGATGGGTCTTAGACAGATTCTTATGTCGTTTAGGTTGCCTTCGAACGACCCAACAGTGGCCCTTATGCTACTCAGAGGTTCTGATTAGTTATTTCGAGGCCCCTACACAGATCAACTGCCCTATTACATCACATGATCTTATTAATCACAAGCAAACATTACGAAACTCGTTGATCAGGAATGGTTTCTGCCTCTCCGCGATGCTAATTCTAGAAAGTGTTACACATATAATCGGCGGTCGCAGCGCTTCAAGCGCTGCCAATGAAATTACTATCAATTTGATTCCATCTATGCAGCATGTGGGTCACCGCCAGGTTTCGCTTGCGAACATAACCCTATACATGGAAATGTAAAGATCTTGCTTGCTTGGTAGCAAGTAGGGTGAAGAGTCGAACTTTTCTCGTTTACATATCATTGATTCAACTCATTGTCATGAGTCTATTATGAGGTGACGGGTGTATTGATCTCTATCCTCTGGTGTTTTAGCTAATAGCAGATGGCACAAATGTTCGAAAGCTTTTTTTCTTTTCGTTGTCGCGCTAATTCGCTAGTCTACGCTAGAATATCTCCAGCAGGGTTCCCTGTGTGGGTATAAGAAAAATGCCATCACAGCCACCGGTATCATCATCATCATCCATCGCCTCGTTCATCACCGTAGTCATCTCGATAATCATTGCCATCGTCATCATCATTATCAACAGAGCATTACTACAATCGGCGTTATCCGCAGCAGTGCCGTCGTCCTTGCCGTCGCTGCCGTACAAAAGAAGAGGTAGAAGCCGCGAACCACTGAGATCCAATGGGCGTAAATACAGAGAGAAAACGCGCGGAAATGTAATAGATCGAGAGATGTATAGAGGGCTGATTTGTTCGGGAAACGATAACAACGAAAACAACGACGACGATAGCTGCTTTCTCTTCCTTACGCGGTTTCTCCCCCTCTCCATTCTCTCGATCTCTCTCTCCCTGTTACGCGGGGCTCTCTCCTGCTTTGGCGTTTGTTTCACAGCATCAACAGCAGCAGTAGCGGCAGCAGCAACTGAATCAATCCTCTTAGATGCGTCGAGGCCTCTGAAGGGATCCAGATGGCACATAAGAGTGCAGATCCACGCGCAGACACACAGCGTCTATAACAAGTACCGCCGAGAAGCACCTTAGATCTGCTGAGAAGGAGCTCGAAAAAGATGCACACCAACCAACCAACCGGCACAATGCCGATAGAAGTCTTGAACAGATCCTCGAGCAGCAGCAGCAGCAGCACCACCATCGGCAGCTAGGGCACCAGCCCAGCCCCAGAACGATACGAGATAGAACGATCGGGAAGGAAGGAAGGGAGAGAGGGAAAGAACGAGCGAGCGCCTGCAGGGCTCTGCTGCCGCCCAACGATCACAATAACAACGCTTTCGTTCAAGCTTTTGTTTTGGCGTGATCAAGATGGCCATGATACTGCTGCTAGTGATGAATGCGTTGCCTCTATGTTCATAAACTCTGTCGTCGGCGCGTTTTCGACGCCTTCCTCGACACTATTAGACCGTCTGTACTTGTGAGACCATATTCATTCGGCTGCTAGAGCAAAGCGCTCTTTCGCTACGGCAGTGCACAGGGTGATCCGAAATTGTTTTGAAGTCAAATGAAAGCGCTTCCATTAGCATTAAACCTCGCCGAAATTGGAGCATTCTAATAGTAAACAACACGAAATGTAAGAGTTTATTTCGGAGCTAGAAACTAGGTAGGAAGTTCTTTATACAGAATATCAAGTGGCCGCTTGAAGCAATATCGGTAAGATGGCGTCAGATCTATTACGAAATTAACGTACGAATCAGGATACACAGACGACGGTGGTTTATTGTCGAAGCCGAGCCAACCAAATTTTCAAGATGGCTTTGCCTAATGAAATTCGGGCCGAATCACGCGCGTGTTGCATAGTCTGAACGTTCACAGGTGCTTGTCCTTCTAGATACCATAACGAGAAAAGCATAAAAGCATGTAGCTTTTTAACGGAGTTAACTAAATTCGATAGCTGTTTAATCAGATTCAATAGTGGCTATAGTGAAAATAGAAGACGTTAATTCGGCCGGTAACGAGGAATCGATAAGGCTCAAGCAGAGACCGATGGGCATTCGTATGAAGAGGTGTCAATCGTCGAGGCAGACCACATCGACATATAAGCAATCACTTGATTTCCCGTACAGAAATGCCATCTGGCGGCATTTCCCTTTGTTGACAAAGAGGCTTTTGTATCTCGCAGTCAATAAAATGTTTCTTCGACCTCAGCAACCTGAACATATCGGATATAGCAACGGCGCTGAGCGTTAAGTAGCGACTCTGTATTGGCTTCAAGGTGAAACTTCGACTGTTGAGAGTAGAATTAGTTCGATATAAAATTATTATTTTTTTTTATTAAAACGGAAAGAGAGACGAAATCGGATGCTGTTACTGGTTTTGTGACTCCAAGTAGGGCCATGTCTTCCCTTAACGTTCTGGGTGGCAAATACATATTAATGGATCTCCAGAAGTAGAGTCGCCGCATCGCAAAATTAGTCACTCTTCAAGAATTAGGACATGGAAGTACGGCACAGTATAACACTCTGTGCTATACTTGTTGATACAAGCGCAACGATCTAAACGTAGACAAGCCCGTATAGGGAGGACAATGCCATCAAAGACCCGAGCTTAAAATAGACGCGGTCAGTAGTATGCTACGGATTGGCTGCCCTGATACGTAGAAACGATACTGACGAACACAGCCAATAACAAAGTTCCCACATCGATGAAAAAGATTTCATGTGACGGCCGGAAACTTAGATGCTAAACGTTCCTTTTCTCACAGGAACAGACAAACTTTTGTGTTGTAGTACTCACCAGATGACTTGCTAGTAATGATTGGTGGCAATGCGATTATTGGCACCCTATGATAAAGTTTCAGTTTGTCCGTGACATCGATAGTGAATGATAGTGTTGATTAAACGTATGCGTTAAATAAAAATACGTTAATTAAGTACCCTTTTATCACGCGGCATTGAACTGATCAGCGTACTAAGGGCCAGCCGTCCTGAAGCAGTACCCAATGGCAATACTGGAGGTAAAACCTAAAATGTTTAAATACGCCTAAAAATATTTTTTATCTTTATATTTTTCATCGCTCATTTAGTTATTGAAGGTACAATAATATCATGGTTTGGCAGTTAATTACTACAGTTGCCATTTTATTATTATTTATTTTTCGAGAATTATCGCAAATCGAGAATTAAATCGTTACATTTTTAACCTATACAATGTTAAATTTAAGATTCTTTTTTAATTTCACCATGATAGAACATGTCCCCATGCTACAAACAGGAGACATTTTTTTTTTCGTGATATATTGTCCCATATTCTTGAAAGAAATCGAATCTTATGACCGCTACATGTCTAGACATAGCTGTGAACGTTTGTCCTGATTTGCGACGTCAATTAAGAAGAACCGAAATTGTGACAATGAGTGAAAAGATCGATCTTCAGTATAATACGGTCAATCGAGAGATAGCATCGGACTAGAATTATTAGAGATATTTGCATCAGATCTAGAGCCATTGTCCCATAGCCACAGTCGTATACGCCCACCCACTACAAATTCAGACAGCCAATGTTAATGAAGATTAGTTCTGCACAATGACGAAATGCTGGATGTTACAATTCAAAGCACACGAGTGAAGCTCGTTATGTCCGGGTGTTAAAGTGCTCGATCACTACTGTTCCAAATAGAGATCCGAATCAAGATTGCCAACAGATCAATGAGTTACTGAGATCGATTATTATTTTCTACTAGATACTGGAAATTTAATGGATCTATCCACTCACACTGTTCCAGTACCTAGTGCTAATAATATGGCTGGTTTCACGCCGTTCTTTAGAGAATGTACGTTGATACCAACAACATCCAAACGTCATAGCCTTTCGAATGAAAAACCTCTGATTAACAAGCTTAATCAACAAAGTTGACAAAGTCTCACCTGTAAGATATCAAGCGTAAATGGTCAGTTCGATATGTGGATATGCTATCTTTGCAGGTCCAGCCAACTTAACACGAATGATGATTGCTTTCACCGGCCTTATTTACGCCTCTTCGTAGCCGATCCATGAAACCCTTTGGTAGTTAGATAGACTGGATATAGAAAACGATAGATTGGTCAGCCGTTTGTACTTGACCCCACATAGGGCCTTAAAGCTAGAACGTGTAAAAAAAAATAGGATGTGCTTGCAAAGAACGAGGAAGAGAAACAACAGGGTGATTCAACATCCGACTTCCTCATGAACAGAGTCACTGACGTCTAAGACAACTATTATTATTATTACTGCGATTGTGAAGGAGTCATTTGGCGGACGTTATTATTTTCGAAAGAAAAAGTCACAACAAGAGAGTTTATGTTTGTTGTCGAAATCGTATTCGCTCATCTTGCTCTGCCCTTACGTCGCCACACCACAGATTGGGTGTAAAAAAACTCTATATTCTAACCGTTTCGGAAGCATGCCCTTGAAGATCCTTGGAATAAACTAAGGAATCCTAGCAGGATAGACCACATTCGATGAATAACTTCACTCAAAACTGGAAGAAGAAGCAGCACGAGTCCAGGTCAAGATCATGTATTCCGACCATTCCAAGTGTGACTCAATTTGAGCTTGCTCGTCTTGGTGGTACAAAGTACGTGTTACTCCGTTTGTTCCGAAGCGCTTGTGGGCAAATTGTTTTTTTTTTTTGTTCCGGAGAAATCCGGTAATCCCGAGATCTGCTTGCTCGTAGGATACGCAGCAAGCACTTATATTATGGTGCTAGCCGATGAAACGGTGCCATTGTATTCATCATAATGCCACGAGTGCTATCTGGAGGACTTGTTTGCGAGGGATGATACAGTGAGGGCTCAAGCTGTTGCCTATGCCTCCGAATATAAAGTTATATTGAACTGACATCTTTAACAGATAAATTCCAATTGTTAACAAGAATTGTTTAATATGATTTACAGTCAATAATGAATATGTAATAGAAACAAAAACATCTGTTTTTCGAAACATGCTGAATCTATAACATACCGATGCTCCTGTTATTGCAACAGAACAAGGAGACAAACCGAGTCATTGTGAGATCTTTTATCCATCTCAGTAAGCCTCTAGCATTAGAGTGAGGCGAAGTCGTCGGTCCGGCGCGATGATATTTCTGTGACGCATGATGTCCTGATGATATCTACCTTATTCGTCTATCGTCGAAAAAAATAGCTTCCTTCCTTTTCCGGTTGCTGACGTCGCTATACGTGTCGACCCTTTCGTCCGTGTCCCTCTCATCTCATATCCCCACCCGCCGTCGTTGTAAAGCTATACTAAGCCTGTTGTCGCCTATAACAGTGGAAGCAACAACAAACGCAGCGTGCTAGCAATGATGAACAAAAATTAGCCAAGCACCACACGTTTTTGCTCCCCTAACTATTACGACTATTACCAGCATGTCGACGTCTATCAGTTCTAATCATCAGTGACGGCTGAGACGGCATCAAAACACCGTCCGAAACTCTCCGACGAGCTAACCAACAAACGAAACCAAGCGATCAAACATCGAAGTGCACGTCTGGCTTAAGTGGGACTTCTACTGCCACTACCACTTTAGGGGCCCCCACGGCACCATAGTCCATTACAACCCTGTATATACACCTCGATACAGCGCCGACCAGATCATTGTATAAAGGCTGCAAACAATATTTACAGTAGGAACATTGAAAACGGCAGAAATATTCGAAGTAGTGCAGTAGTACCTATGTGATGCCACGCTACAGCTGCAGCTGTTGTGTGCCGGACAACGCTATTAGTAGTCGCTTAACTTTGTTTAAAACTAATTTGCAAGAAAAAGAAAATCATCTAAGTTTTAGTCATTAAAAATGCTTTCTTAATAACGACAGACGATACTCAATTAAACGTTGGTCGTATTATTTTTGGCTCAACGAAACAATATCTATGAACGCCATGTAGACGTACGTTTGCAACCTCCTACAACCAATGTTCAGAGTATTCGAAGGCACACCATTGAACCAATGCCCATAGGAACTTCCAAGAGTAACTTATGCAAAAGGCGTGTTTAAGAAACTACAGAAACTATATTACTGCTAGTCACACGCCGCACTGACAGCGTTTAAGGCAATTGTTGTAGACGGTGCTTTCCGGGTCGTAAAATAACTAAACGAACACACAGCAGTAACATAGAGTCTACAATTAATGTAGAGTTTCTACACGGAAGGATGCGCTTATTAAGAGTCGGCGATTGGAAAAATACCGACCTCACCAAATCATAAGCTAGATAAATATTTTATACTTGATAAAAGATTAATCAAAACGTTTCTTGTTAGACAGTCGGTATAACTGCTCCAAAATGGGACCGCAAGCCATATGATTAGCTAACATGTCTAGCTGTTTATCTGCATGATTGTGCAGTTTAAGTCAGCGTCAAATATACGCTTATACTGTTCCTGTTTGAGTGAACCGTAGGTGTGGTCGTTGAGTGATCCTCTGACTTGTCGTTTGGGATGACGGGCATCGCAGATCTGCCATTAGCTTTCTCCTTCACTCCGTTTTTCTTTGACTTCATAGCTGGTTAAATGGCCCGCAGAATTGCTCACCAATTGTTCGTTCGTGCCTTTAGAACCTGGAGCTGATCCGAATGCATATTCGTCACCTGTTATTCCTTCAAGTTAGTATAGGTCTATAAATGCTATTCGCTTGAAATTAAGCACGCAGTTGGCACGTAAGTACGTGGCGTGCGACGGACCAGAAGCAACAGCAAATAGCATTTTTTCCACATGAACAATCGCTCGGTTTAGCGAAATATAAAATCGTTCTAACATCATCGTGAGCATTGCGAAGAAGACGGCGCTGCAACTGTCGTCAAACAAGATAAAAGTAAGCCCAATTGTAAATACTCGACCGCAGAAATTCAGAAAGCGTCATAATTTAAGCCGTCGAACGGCATCTGAAGGACCCACCAAAAGCAACAGCGGCTATTTTGTTGTGGCACCCCTTATTTGTTAACTATTGTTACTGTTGTGTCGTTGTAGGGTCGCAGTCAACGCCGCTGGTGACTGATGCGACGAGACGTCCGCAAATTAGAGATCACTAAAACTGCGCAGAGCTGATACACAGAGGCTATTTCAGAATCGATTCTAACTCCAGAAACGAAAATCTTCCAGCCAATTCAAGCAGATAGGTTGCACTTCGATGGTGATACGTGCGTGTACGCGTAGCACAGAAGGTATCGTAAGGGCAATTTGTTCGGTTGATTGCCGTAATCTCCGTTAATGGCGCCGCCTATCACTTCTCAGCTTATTTTTCTGAACTGTAGCTTATCCTAGATGGTAAATTGATACGTAAGCTTTTTAACCCAGTCACACCAACGACAAGTTCCTACAATTTAGCTGCATCGGCTTTATTCAAGAGAAAAGGCAACCATTGCTTCTTAACGGCATCCGACTGACTCCGACAGATGTTCCGTTAATTCTACATTGGCCGCCTTGACGATTACCTTCGTAAACGGAAAAACTGTTTAACGCTAATGGCCGTACAGGTACAGCTTCATACTAAGACTCTCCATATTAATATGCAGTGAAGGTCCCATATAAATGATTCACTTATTAACTTTAGTTCCAATTTGGAAAATTGCATTTCAAAAAGAACTAAGCATTTTCTATTAAATACGTAAATTTAGCTATTCTAGGAAAATGTATTTGGTTTTCAATAACGGCCTTGGGAATTATGGAAGTATGTAGGCGTAAAGTAGATGTGTCTATTTAGTAAGCTTTTCAGCGCATACATCGAGTAACTTGTTTTATTCATTGATAAAAAAAATCATGATTTTGTGAAGTTACTGCTCAGCTATGGAAAATCGTACACGGATAAAAGGAGGAAATACAGCTGGATTAACGCTGAAGACATCGATAGGCCAGCCAGCGAACGACGGTGCTCTCTCAAACGGTGTCGGCTTTTTAGTCGTGGGGGATCGTCTATTCTTCCGGGTGTTTCTGTTTGTTCTAGGAAAGGAACAGCGCAGTTGTCGCTGGCTCCATTTTCTATTAGATTTCTTTCCACGAACTTGACTAGTCATGCAGCATGAATTTCCCCGGTTTTTTTTCTCCCCGGCCGCCCCTTTCAAGTAGGGACACGGTTATCACTGCATGGTCTATATCTGTCATGCTCTTTTCTCGCTCTGGCCATCTCATAAATGACAATTGCGTAATATTAAGGTCAATGAACTCGATAGAAGTAGACACAGACTAAATATGGGCCGCGTGACTTTATATTGGAATAAGGTTCCTTATTGCTCCTTGTCGGCCTCACGCCCTGACTCTGACGATGGCTTCACGAATCTTGGACTAGGAAGCGAAATAGAAGCTAAGCAGATTGGAAATTATACTTGCGCTTGGAAACACTGAAGTTTTATTTCCAGCTATCGTTCAAAATAATAATAAATTCTATCTAACATAGAGTTACTGGATCAACACGGATATCGACCCGAGTCCCCGAACATCGAGTGAAGGAGATTTGCTTTGCCTTTTGGACCTGCGACAACACAAGCGATGACGTATTTATAATTATTTTGCAGTTACTAGTGATGCACCGAAGCTTATGTGTTCTTAATCAGGCCTGTGTCCTGGAAAAAAGCGTAGTCATGATCAACTGCACTTTAAAATGAAGAATTAAAAAAATTATAGCCGCCTAGTATCTATTTGACTTCTTCGTCTCATATACAAACAGCTAGATTTTAGTAGATCAGTGCGGCCTTGCATTCGTCCAAACTTTAGTTTGTCAAAATGTTCAACATTTTTTTAAAGCAATATATTCATTAAATGCGTTTTCTGGCGTGTCTGTTGCATCGGCAGCTACAACAAAAATCAGTAATTTTGTTCCAGAATATCGAAAATTTACATTTTTGCCGCTTCGCTGCACCGTCAGATATGGTAATCTAGCTCTGTCGATGGAGGCCTACCTTGAAACAATCTAACAGTAGAAACAGATTAAACAGTCACCAAAGCAAAGCATTTGCGCCTCCAGACCTTTTCTACACAGAAACAGTTCTTTAGCCTGTCATCTGAATCGAGTTACTTGGTATGTATTGAGCAAAAAAATACCCTATTTTGGGCAGTACAAACGATTTTTTTCGATAAAGCTCATAATAAAAATAATTCGCTATAGCACTCCTGTGTTTGGTCAATTTTCACTGACAAAACTGTCTTAGCGTTAACAAACTATTCTAAAATTTCGTTGCTATATTTATAATGACGTATTGTGTATTATGATAATTACTGCTATTATATGGCTCGTAGCATTAGTTTGTTTTGTTAAGCGTTGCGTCGAAATTTTCATGTAACATTTCAGCGTTAGATTAGGGTTAAGCCCAATCAAGCGGATCAAAGAATCTTTCTTATCGGATGTTATATACGTATTGGCAACAGACGTCTATCAATATTCACAGCATGTTTCTATCTCTGAACAATTGGTTTCATAGAAGTCCAACGGCAGTGATCAGGGATAACCTCAATTTACAAGTAGACAACTTCAGTAGCATTGCGAAGCAAGTTGAGTCTCGAACTGTCGTGGTTTCACGATGTGTCTTGTTATGCGTGAACGCTGAAACGACCCAGATGCATCCCTTTTCCTCATGGCTACTGGAGACACGGGTCGTAAAGAGGAGATGATTCGTCATGTCGGATGTCAATTAGTTCAGGCGTATAAGCATAGTAGGAATAACCTAAAATTCTAGAAATCATCCTGTTGTCTCGGCTATCCTAAAACCTCAGCTAAACAGGCTAGCCTAAAACCTACACAACCAATCTATGATAATAATAAATATCGCGAGCGATAATGATAATACTGAATATGAAAAAGAACGTTCGTCAATCGAAACAGGAAGACCAGTTTAAGTTCGGTGGCACAGGATGACTATGCCCCGGATCATTCGTGTGTAGGTGTGCATACGACGATGCCTCATCGAAGTAATTTGTCGACGAGGCGTTTCGAATTTCAGGAGTACTCACGCTACCTGCCTTGGTACAAGCCATTTCACGTAGCAATGCTGACCTCGACTTTATTGTCGAGGAATTTTCATTTATTTCGGGTAAATGAGGGCATCCGAGCCGATGCGATATATCGCGGAGCGGTGAACCACTTTGGGACAAACGCTCCTGTACAGCAGAAAACATAGCTAGCATATATAGATATATACTATGGCACATTTAGTACAATAAGAAGAGACGTACTTCAGTTAGTAAATGGTTCATTGTGTGGAAACGCCTTATGACGTTATTGTTAAATTGCGGATACTCAAATGAAATTAAGAGTACAAAAAGCGACATTGTGGAATAATAAACATACAAAACAAAATTGTCTAGCCAAAACCAACAAGGCATTCTGGTCCATAATTGACCAGGTTCGATTCTAGTGTGCGGGTTAAGCCACTTGAAGCGATACACAGAGACTTATTGCTTTAATGCTACCCGCGTATAATAGTATTGCTATTATTATTATTCGAAAAAATATATACTCAACAAAATGTCAGATACAAGCGATATGACACGAAATTCTCAATTAGCTCCTCCGAGCAATATTGATCAAAGTCATTGACAAATATTGATTAAAGTCATCGAAATCTACATGGATGTATGCGTGAAACCGTCTATGTTTTATGCATGGCTCGTAGTTCTGCTAAATGTAAGTGGCTCATAAAAGGATAGGCCGAACCGACATATTCAGGGAAGTTTACAGAGTGCTTTCTAGAAACCGAATTATATTTACAATTGGTTTCTACAGGCAAATACGATTTCTTAGAGCAAAAAAATGATGAAAAAACTTACTTTATTTCTAGAATAATAATAATAATAGTCCCTGTCTTTGGACTATACCTTTGAACATCGCGCTGACGCCACAGCCACTACTTTTGACACAGTCAAACCCCCCTCAATGTGAACGTATAATTTCTTCAAAAGAGAAATTCATTCGGCTACCCTAACTATTAGCAAACATTAAAAATGTGTAGGAACAATAGAAAAAGAATACCATCTGCGCAGGCTGCCAGGGCATAAACCTTATCAGGAAAAGGATTAGGTCAGCAACGTAACAGAAGCAAAAATCAAATCGGGCAGGGCCAGAAACAGGCTACGTAAAATGTAGGGAAGTTCGGACAAAAATAAAACGCCATTCGTATACGATTCAAACATATTTGCTTCAGAACCTAATGATTTTGCTAAAAAACAATACAGCCGCCGTAAGGATAATTCCTTCTCTATGTTTTGTCCCATGCTGTTACGGGTAACTCGAATGTAACAAATTTAATGAACGAACGCAACCTTCGAGAGGATACGTCCAGGTATCCCCCTCGGAAAACAATAGGAGCAAACGTAATTTGCCTACATCTCTAAAAATGACAATGGGCCAATAATACAAAACAAATTACGTTGCCCTAATCCGTTTGAAATGTACAGAGTTAGCATAGCGATGAATCTCACTGAGTATTATTAGAGATAAAGGTGCTTGTGGTAAATTTGGATTTTATTTTTAACGAACGGAGTTCACTTGCGTAGTGGCAGATGAAGTTAATATTTCTATGGTAATAACACCCCATTTCTATGGTAGCTTGCCTATTGTACGCCATATCATCGAAGAACATTACCACAACTAGCAACATGAATAACAAGAACAATGAAGAATGACGTCCTGCAGTGAAGATAACCGACAATAACGGAAGCGGTTCGGTGATATAATAACAACCATACGCAGACTACATTCACAGCTGGCACCGTAGTAGCCATAATAGGAAATAAAGACTCATACACTTATGTATAACATATAACCGAATATCTATGATTTTGCATATAAGATAAATATGTGCGCCTATGCGACTACATACACACACACACAGACGTATCACGCATCATCGGTCTCGGAAAGGCAACGACGGTGACAAATTGCGAAAAAAAAACAATAACTATAACAACAATGATGGAGTTTATCGTCACTAAAAACCAGACAACGCCTAGTGAATACTGTTCGGTAGCGCGCTCTGCTCCAAGGAAACAAAAACTACCTCCAACTGGCCATTGACTATATTTCGTAAGAAACCTCGTCAAAAGACATAGCTCGTCATAGGCATAGTGAACGCACGGAGGAAAGCAAAATTTTAAGGAATAGTAAAGGAGAATAGTGGATAGTTAACAAAAGTTATTACATATTGGGAAAAATCCGCTTGCGTTAGGAAATAACGCACGCAAGAGCACTAGGAAGCAATAGAACGGCTTACACTGACCTACTAATATAAAAATTATGACAACATTAACAATTCGTTTTCACGATGATTTTTGTCATCCGCATCGTTGTCGTCTAACAATATTAACAGAACACAAAAACGAAGACGTATTATATAGATGGGGCTTCCGTGAAGTATGTGCAGTGTTTGTGATGCCTTACTCAGATTCACTGCACTAATGAGAAGTTATTATGTCGCGAATAGAACCTGTCAATAGTCCTATTATGCGATCTTTCCCTGCCTAGTTCGAATCAACCCAAATAACTTTCATTTACACCGGCTGCGCTATTTCAGTGCGATCTGCCTTATACGACGTAATTGATAACGTCTTCTTCGTAATATTTTTTCGTTTATATTTCGGTTCAAGGCGTTTCGTCACGTCAACGAGCATCTCGCGACCATAAAATCGAAGACGCGCAACGGAAAAACGTATACAATAATTATATTAAACGTTGGCTGGCTGGCTGTCTTGTTTTTCCGTTATTTAGTCAACTGATAAAGACAGTTAGTAAACGGGTGTGGGAGGAAAAAGCGCATAGGCCAAGTAGGTATAAATATTCCTGCCCAGAACAGGCTTTTTATGGCGTAGCTATTTTGTTTACAGCCGCGTAATAGGCTGACCATTTGTATATCCAAAATTTCGGAAAGATCCACGGCGTAATTTAACGATCGAATCGAATCTAATCTCTTTCTTGAGTCTATTCTGTATCAGTTCGATAATGATGGATTAGAAAGATGCTTCCATCACCCCCCAAGACAGTTAATGCAGAAAGTTTTTCGTCCTATTCAATCGAACAGTAAGAGTAACTGTCCGTCAGAAGCGTTCCTCAGCCCTAGTTGCTATCGTTTATCTATAGATAATCTAGGAAATTCTATAGAATCTAGGAAAAAAAATCTATTCTATATGATATTCAGCCATGTCAGTTGTCGATGCGTAAACGACTATTTGTTCACACGACTTAACAGTGAAAAGTATTCCAAGACAAAACAGTTAGCATAAAGGAAGGATCAAGAACTGTAGGGAAGCTTGGAGAAGGGACAGAGCCAAATCTAAAGTTCAGGCAAACTGCACCCAATACGCATACCTACCGGCGCGTAGAAATACCTATATACGTATAAGTAGAGATCAATTCAGTATAAACTAAAACTGAAGGCTCATGACCGTGATCCTCCGGTAGCACGACGAGTGTCCTATCATAAGACATTCTATAGATAAGTAGATAAAAGGAGAGAAGCTATCCAACGGAAAGCCAGGAGAAGGAAGCCTACATGGGGCTAGCCGACGACGGCGATAGCAGCACCGACAATATCTGTTTGTTGTTCTTTAAAGGCAAAATTGCTGTGCAAGTATCAAACTGCAAGCATCCGAACTGTAAACCGATTTTTGGTACGGTAGTTAGGTTCAATTATCTGATTTTTTGGATACGGCTAGAGAAAAAATAGCATGTGTTCACATCAAATAATGCTTGCATGCGTTCGCTAACAAGCGATAATAGAAAATCTTTATTCATTGGCGTCCAAGGGGCCCCTTAATGTCGGGCGCGAACTTAAATGTGTCCTACGTGGTGGGAAAATGCTGCCAATGCGTTCTGTTGCTCGATTTTGTCGTTTTTGCTGCTTTAGTTAATGGGGACCATGAGAGGCGCTGTCAAGGAATGAAACGGGAAGGACGACTGTTTTGACGCGCTTCATCAAGGTCCTACTCAAGGAAACTATTTCACGGTAACTTAATCTGCCACCATTTAGGCTAGATCTTGGAGATATCCGCGATGCTTTCCATTGTCAAAGGTCATCCTTGCGAGCCACCTTATCATCATCTACGGTCATCAGCTAGGTTAAGAAAAATCACGTTTCATGAGTTTTTGACTTTTTTATCAACCAAAAGTGACTTTTTCAAGCCATATCTTTTCTTTGTTTCTATTTCTCGATAATTCTCCTTAAGTAATTCTGTTATATATTGCTTTTTCCTTTGGCTAACTCGGTCCCGTCCATTTAGGTCTCTGTCGCTATAACGGTTAAATACAAAGTCTACTTTCTTTCTGTCCTCATCGTATTGAAGTGACAGTTACGACGTCACTGTTGTTGTTGTTGTTGTTGACATCGATTGGTAACAGCCCACACTTATGCGATCCTTCATTTTCTTCCCTTGGGAATCTCACATACTTGTGTTTGAATGCTGTCAACATTCAGTTGCTTGTCAATCACATACACTTCAGAACTATACGTAGAGCCATCATCGGCATTTTTATCTTCATTATCATCGCTATCCGCTTCGCTAAAGATGAGCAGCGCCGATCTTAATGCACAGTTGTGTACCGGCGGATTCTTAACGATTCCATATTGTCTTCATATGTATGTATGTGTGTGTGTGTGTGTGTGCTTGTGTCGGCATCGGCAGACCACCGATGTCTAAGTTGTACGCGTCATCTTTCGTACGAAACTCTCAGATTGAAACGATACAACTTTGACCTCTCTACGATTCAAAGTTCCCTTTTTGCTTCTTGTCAGTATGGGTGTTCTTGTCTTGATTCTGGCATTTTATGTTATACGAAATTGGACTGATTGTTTACACACTTACTTTGCTGTTAAAAAAATATTTAGGTCATCTGCGAATAAAGATGTTTCGAGGAGAGGAAGGTCGGTGAGGTTGTTATAAACTAGTCCAAATGAAGCCCTTAGAGATATAAATGAGTACGACCTTTACTAAAACAACCGATTCATTCTATTAGGCGTTATATATATATATATATATGTATTTTCAGCTTTATTATTGTTGTTATTATACACAACGTGTAAAAAGGAAACAGCAGCTTAATACAGAGGCCATCTAAAGTACCAACCTAAACATATAACATGTGTTAAATGTACTATATACGATGTTTTTTACTCCTTATTATTTGCACTACGTAAATATGCATATATAATATTATACTTTGGGTCTTAGCCATAAAACTCACTTCTTTCCTGGGGCGCTTCGTTCGTCGTAAAGGACTACCTCAGTCTTGGGCCTCTTACGATCACGGCACTAGCTTTTTATCGAAGTTAATAAATCGTCTATCAACATATCTTCATCTTGTCAAAGCAAAACGAGTTAGGCACTATAACCCTGAATAGAGTAACAGTTAAGGTTCTTAATGCTTCGGGATCGTATTCTAATAAAGCACAAAATATAAACAATATGCGAATAATAGAGGAGTTCAGTGATAACCGCGTTGACTTTGTAAATCATATTGGTCACTTTGCTCATCGTGGTCGTCTGTTTAGCGAAAAAAAAATCATATCGAGAAGCCTTACATCGAATAGCGTCCGACAGGCGCACAGCGGGACCTTCCTCAACATATTCGCGCATCATCCCGTCAACATAAGCGCGCAAACACAGGATGAATTTGAAAAGGTTCGTTCGGTTCAAAGCTATTCCCATTTCGATCTCATCTATCAGTTGAAAACCGACGGCGAAAGCAGCTTCAAAAGAACGTAAACAGGGTCCAACATCTTTATAATTAACGTTGCAATATATATATATATATATATATATATATATATATATATATATATTTGTTTTTAAGGGGAACAGTTAGATGTCGCTGCACGAAAGCACGGACATGCTTGCGTCGTTTTTCTAATTTCAACTTTCGCGCGCTCGCTCTTGACCGGTTCGACGATCTCGCATGTCGCTGCTTTACACCATAACCAGTACTTTATAAGATAGTAAATGAATCGTCATGCAAGGGGCTACGAGGGATGCGAACAAGGGGAAGCCAGAAGTTGCTCGCCGTTAAGTATACACGATCTAATCGTCATCGAAATGATCTTCGTCTACAAATGATTTATGTGTAGGTGATTCTGAAATCTGTCTGTAAATGCGCAGCGTAAATGTGGTATCCGTTGCCGTTTGACCAGCTGCCGCCGTCTTCATCACCAGTGTCGCAACCGGCATCACCAAGACAACCCGATCTGAAGTAAGTGTAACCGCTGCCAAAGATCCTGAAATATAATTCTTCTTTCTGCGCTTCCACTCAATAAAGTAACATTTCTGACACTCACAGACGCGTGTCAGGCACGACGTGTCGCTAAAAAGTTTTACTCTGATCTTCAGTTCATTCATTCATTCAGTCAACAGACTCAGTCAATCACTGAGTCACTCCCGCATTTTGACGCCCCTATTGCGGCGCGTTTTTCGTAAGGTAGACAACACTGTCGTTGGAATGGTCGCCGCTAGCGCTGATTTTACTGGAAATATTTGAACACGACAGGCACGGTGACAGTCATTATAAGAGTAACGCAGAGCGAACGTATCACGATGACACAAATTGAATCTTGGCGGGATTTAACCGGTAGGGCCCACAACAATTCGATTTGGTTTTCAATGAAACTCTCAAGCAAAAATTTAGATAGTCGCTTGATGTATTACTATTTCTCAAGCCTTTTTCGGTCTTTACAAACAGCAAATTATTTTTAGGTTATCCTTTAGGGTATCTCAGTTGCGGAAACCAGCACCAAAGCCATCCAAAAATGTATTTCTGAGAGCACAGATCCAATATGGAAGATATATAAGTAGACCCTCTTCAATCTTTGTAACGTATATGCGTGTAATCCGGTTGCTGCTTGAAAATTTCGACAGCTTCCATGTTCAGTCATCAAATCGTGTTCCGCTGTACTGCCTCAAAGACAATAAGAAACGTGATATTGTTGTTAATTGATACTGTCGTCGATTTTTTCGATGTACGACGACATGTAGCTTTTTTTTTTTTGAGAATGCCCTAGGGAAATTGTCGCCGACTTCGATTTGCAATTCGAAAAATAAAAAACATGGTGTTTCAATAACGAACGAAGGAACACGCAGGCATGATGGCCATCATCGGGTAAAAAGAGTTCCTCTTTGTTCCCCTGAAAACGGGGAACCCTTTTAGGCCTTAACAAAAAAAGTTCAACTTTGTCCTTAGACTTTCCGTGACCGGAATTGAAAGCAAAACGCAAGCCGAGATCCAGGCGTCAAGTAACAACATCGCCTACACTTAGCCAAGAACAATCTTCGTATTGCTCTTATGTAGTCATTATCTTTGCTGGACAAATTACGTAGTCGTCTCCCACTTTTATTGCTCTATATGTATATATATATATTATTTGCCTTTAATACACGCCTATACGTACTAGGGGAACAAGAGGAATAAATTTATAGAAACCATTTTAAGCTTTATAGCATTTTTAAGTGTGCGGATGAGTGGCAAAGAAACACAGCCATGACCTAGCTGAAATTTTGTCGGTAGTGTGCAAATATACATATTAGTCGTATAGTCTTAGAGCTCTTTGAGCTCAGTCCGTTAGATTTGTGTTAACGAAGCCTTGGCCGTAAACGATGACATTATATGAATAGAATCGTACATAAGCGTTATCGACCATTCGATTTATTTAGCATAACGTTGTTTACCAAAGACCTTAGTAAGCTGTAAGCCAAACTATGGGGTGTCCTTTGGTTGAAGGTCGCTCGCACGTTATGCTTTTCCGCAAAACAAACAAAGCCTTTTCAATGTTGTTTACTAGTGTCAACGATTACCTAACGTTTATACGTATACTATCGACCAAAAATGTGTATTTTTATGCTCTTTCTATATGATCGGTTTTATGAGCGTATCTTTCGGAACTGTTTAATTAGTTGCCATATTAGAAAGCTTCATTTCGGTTTCTACTGTCGTTTTTGCGCAGATCTGTGATACCATAGCTGACTAAGACACAGCTGTCGCTCAAGCGGAATTTTTTTTTTATTTTAATTACGTTTTCGAAAAACTACCACTTACTAGCCAGATAGATTGGCCCTCATGTGTGCTTGATTTTTCAATAGCCTCTCAACGGTCCTAGAATCAGCGTCACCTTCCTAAAACGACGTTTCGATAGTTTTTCAATTATAGAAAACAGCATCAAATTGTGATATTGTACAATCCATATTAAGAGTTTATTCTATTCTGTTCCTATCTAGGCTCTTTAGCAGTCCGGTGTGAAAGTGCCAGCGCCTATTCGAAGACGATTTTTATCTATTTATATAGGCGTAGTTGTCGACTGTGCTCATCGTAGCCGAGGCCATGTAACACACAATTCATGGCTGGCGACTGAGAAGGGTTCTGCGTCCCGGACGATGATAATAACAATAATAAGGAGATATTTAAATATGCGCGGCTGTGTGGGAACGCTTTCAAATTGTTTGGGCGACCATCGTACACTTTCACTTTCCCGTGCGAATACTCTGCAGTTTCTTTTTTTTTTTTATTGGCACAAGTACTTGAGAACACAATCATTTCTGACTCTTTGATCTGAAAAGGTAGAACTTCATTTAGTTACCATGTTGGGGTGGCTATACACTGACACTGATGACTCTCTGAATGCATCTCAGTTTTATTTGTTGATTGAATCAGACGACGCCATATTAAAGTGTAGAAGCCAATACCAGGCTGCGGATACCCTCGTTCGTAAACATTCGAACGGCTTGGTCTAATAACAAGTAACAAAATTAGGCAATCGTGTAATTTAATTGTTTCGGATGACTCTGCAATAGTTTACATAGAAAATAGCTGCTAGGGTCACGCTGATATAAATGAACGACTACTGCAGTGGGGTAATGTCAGCGCCACACCTCTACAATATATATACTCAATATTTTACTTGCTTGCATTTATCTAGTGCTTATGGTGTCAGTATACTTCAGCTTGGGGGTAATTTTCCGTTTGAACCCCTTATTAGCGATAGCACAAAGCTATCACTACACTAGTCGCTAGTTTCATTATACCTCTTCAGTTGATAGCTATTGGTTGGAGTGAAATAATATTTCATGTTTTTACCCTTGCCCAAGCAATCTTGTATTTTTCTTTTATATATATATATATTTTTTATAAGTTATCACTTTCTCGCATGGCTTGTTAGTCCTTCACCTTTGACGGCTGTTCTGGCAAATTGTTCTGTTTGTTCCGGTCCTTCGCCTAACTGACGACACCCTACATGTGGAGTTCGGATTGCCCAATAAACTACTTATGATTACAAATGGATTCACATCAACGGGTGACGTACAAATGACACCATTGAATCGTTAACGCCATAACCGTCATTGTGTTTTTAGCTGTGATAAATAACACTACGCTCACAAAAACATATTATTGTCTTCATTTAAACGATGCCGTAATAGAAGCATGTTTGTTTTATTGATCGGCAGTAGGATCAATAGAAGATCACCGAAGTCGCACGTGGCTCTAAGCAACTCCTGGCAATATATGCTAGCTAAGTGTATTATAAAGATCTTGTAATGTTGTTGTAGTTAAAGTCTTCGCCAAATAACATCTGGACCAGGAGTCCGTTACTATTTAAAATAGAATAAAATCGAGAAGTGTTCTCATTACATAGGCTTTCGTGGTTCATCCCGACAGACCTAAAAATCCAATGCAAAGACAGCTCGCATAGAAAAGAATCCCTAAACGCATACAGGTAGACAAAAATTCGGTTCATTGTTAAAAAAAAAAATCGACCGTTTCCTTAAGCAACTAATTCAAAATATCCATAGGTCAATTTAAAATAGCCAGTTAGTCATCTACAGGTTCATAGCCATCCGTTAAACATCTCACCGTGAATCCAATTCGTTCACAGACAATAACTAACGTACAAACTGTGTTATTCAGATAACGTGCCAAAAAATAACAATGGTCCACTCTATGCAGCGGAAGCATAACGAAGACGTTAGCCGATACCGCTCCCGCTAAAAGTGGTTAGTTCGGAAAAATTTAGAGTTTCGTCGTTCTGAGCTATGTGCTTCTCATCGGCTTCAGATCATACGCGCGTCATCTGCGTTTATCCTCTAGCTTTCCGTACGGTTTTTTCATTCTTCCTATAGAGGCAGTCTTTAATCTGTCCTCGTCGGTGTCCTTTACCTCGTACACGACTCCTCTCCAGTGTGTCGCTTGCCTCAATAACAAACTGACGCTTTAATGACACGCGCCATTTAAGCACAGCAAAAATGTAGGACGAGCTAAGTTCAGATTAACGGTAGCGAATAGCGGAAAAAAATTAGGTAGAAAAAATGGCATTTAGCTAAGAAACAGTAACAACGGCAAAAAATAAAAAGTCTGTATCGTCTCGTAAACAGAGCTTCTGACCGATGGCGCAACTCATGTAATAGGGCCGTGTCTGAAGTGTTATATTGCTTTGTTCATTGGCTTTCACGGGGGAGAGTGGATAAATCTCGCGAGGCCGAGAGATCTCAGCCTGAATGCAGAAACAGCAGAAGCTTAAGCGCGAAAACGGCCGAGGTTGACCACAAAGCTCGCTGGCACGCATGCGGCATCGCCATAGCGCGCAAGCAAACCTATGTGGTGCTGGCCGAGTGTAGACGGACACAAAATACAGGAAGAAAAAAAGAAGAGAGCTGAGCCTCGCAGGCCAGCAAGGACAAGAACGCCGACGATTGTAAAATATTCACACGGTTCATTCGTAGAAAAACTGCACTTGGCGGTAAGTCGCACGCTTTATTTCTGCTGAAAGACGTACATAAGATGTAGAGATATATACATGCATAGGTGAAAGAACTGGAGAAAGGCATCTTCAGAGCGACAACAGGGACGAGAAGTAGTAGCTATTCTTGTAGGAGGTTTCTGTTCTCTCGATCCAAAATTGGTGTTGGTGATGATGGCGAAGATCGTAAAATGGAGGGTGGTTCCTCCTGGGATTCGAACCAGCAACCTTCATTATCCGCGACGTTGTGTATTGTGTCGTGCCCATGGTGGCTATTGTCACCAAGCTAGAAAAAACTCTCATTGCGTGGCTATATTTTTTGTTGATAGTAGAGAGTAGAGGGAGACAATTCGTGTTCCAGAGAACCATACACATATAATGATCGAGCATGCATTCAAGTTCCCTAATTGCACGAAGCAGTCTATAGTAGTAAGTATATCAAATTTATACAGACATTGCTCACTCGGCGGTCGTTCCAGACGCGGCACTTTTAAGAGCACACAATATGCCTATATACAACCGAGAGAAAGTTTTGTGACTGAAATATTAGTTAAGGTAGAATTCGATACCTTTCTAATTCATTGTATGTATGCAAATGGGCTTTCTTTTTGGGCCTTTGGAAGTCGCATAATGAATTTGTAAAGTATATGTTAATTGAAAATACAATGCAACTGTCGACGCCACAAAATTTCTATCAGCGTCTGCGCTTTCCTTCAGTAAGGTCTTATCGCTTGATAAACTCTTAAAACGTGGTGATTTTTTATTTAATTTTTATTGTGAAGATAACTATCGGCAGCATTTGCGCTGAATCGACGCGTGACTGACTGGAGGCTGTTTAATCAGCCGTTTGGTCCGCGCTTACGTGATGAGTCAGGGTAGAACGTGTTAGAAATATTTGCGCGAGCATATAACGTAATTGGAAGAATCTACTTGAAGCTGACACGCGTATCACATCACGTTGTCCGCCAATTTCTAAAATCGGAAAAGCTTCAATAAGGAACTTTTTTTTTTTACAACTGTCAATATCGGATAGATTTTTAGTAACAAATAACGTTAAGCGTACTGTGATCACGTATTCCTACGTACATTCCCAACGTACATTTGATTCCTACAGCGGATCTCCTACGCAACGTCATTGCCGTACTCGAAACTAACCGCCACTTCTAGCTTTTGTCGGAACAAGGGAACAGGTAACTTTTGCAGACAACAAACTACTTGAAAAGGAACAGAGCTGTATGGTTGAAATGTACGAAGCGCCACTTAGATCGACACTGATACTCCAATACGCTTCCAACTTCCAACAGGACCCGCACAATAAGACATAGCGACGGCATCCATTTCGGTCAAAAATATCCAAAAATACTGAGACACAGTAGTGACTAACTATAGTGAAAAGACTACCAGACATAGATAGAAGTACATGTATCTAAAAAGTGACTCTATTTAGAGACATTGACACAATAAGTAAGTCATTGCATAGAACTTACGCAGTGGTAATAGCACTCTGTGGGGAAAAGGTAAGTGGGCTGCAGGTTGCTTGGGAACCCCTGCATGACCTATGAGAACTACATACGCTAGATGCGGATGAATCGCCAACAGTACGTCATCGCAGTCCGTAAATCTCGATACATTGATTGTCTCATCATTACGAACATAGCTATTTTTGTACCCCTTTCAATTAGGGTACTGATTGAATCAGGCGATTCGGGTGTGTACATTGAGGGTAAATCGTGGATAAATTGTGACTATATAAAATGCATAGTTACTGTAAGTTAAATGAGCTATGTCAATGCTGAGTCCAGCTCTACCTTAATGCATCCGTATTACCAAATGCAATAAGATGCTTATACTATTGATAAAATATCTATATATATATACAGAAACTGCTTACAGAGCAGGTAATCATAAGAGTTTGTCCCTGATGCGCTGTAGATTTAGTTATTGCAGATATCATGATAGTCCAAAAAAACTGTTTATCTTTCTACTGACATATATCAGAACAAACAACCACGATTCGTCAGACACGCATTTAATATACAGGTACGTATATTTCTCTTTTTCGTATCTGTTAGCAATTATGTACTCGGTGAATCCGATGCTACCGGAACTCGTCAGGTAGCTCAATGTGAATTGTGCGAAAAAATAATACGGCCGACATGGGGAAGGCACCGCATTTTCCTGTCCTCGCAACCTTGCGCCTGATAGCGCCTAATTAGGCCGCAAATATCGAAATTCGGGTAATTCAAGCTGCACTGAATCCAGTGTGGACTCCTTGTTATTGACGAAGAACCATAGTGTATTTACCGCGTGTCGAAGACTTCAAAGAAGCCCTACTCTACTCTACTCTACTCTACTCTACTCTACTCTACTCTAGCGGTCGTTCTGAAGAGTGCGGAGAAGCAATGGCATTCGGCTAGTACACCTAGCTCCACAGATGCCCTGTAAAAACCTTCTGATGATCAATCCAACACCCGCTATAACGTACTCGCAGACACTGGGTTGAGTCAGGGCGTAGATCGTAGATCGATCACCTTGCACAGTAGCTTTAACCAATTGGAATGCTAAAACCTGCCTAATATTCCTGGCTTAAGGTCGCTTTGCGTAGCGTCGTGTACCAGAAAAGGTGTTAGGTTTAAAAATGTCAGGTATTCCTGAGCACACATACAGGCAAACACGCCCGTTCACATATATAGGTTTACAGGCAGAATATTAAAGGCTATGCAGGTTGAGAAAGGCAACAACGAACAAAGTGGGCCCCGACCGGTGGCCTGAGAGAGCTCACAATTTAATTTTACGACGAAAAAAATTGCATTGTTACCCTTTAAGTAGCTTCTAAAAATAAGCCAAACGAATGTTTTTCTAACGAAGATATGATGACAATTGTGGTTTGCCTTAATGCATACTATCAGATACAATTGTCGCAGCTAATGGCGTCCATCCCGAATCTCGTTCAACCTTCGTAAATGAGATGATCTCACTTAAGCGCTCAACCATCTGAAAAAAAAAGCTGTTCTTCGCATGCTGGAACAATAATCTATATTGATTTCAGCGAAAAGACCTGGCTGCCTATCGCGGCTACATATAGATTCATTTTCCGTCAAGGTGGACCAACAGATGTTGTGACATAACCAAACCGTCTTTTGATTTAGCGTCAGTTGGCCACACATAGCAATATCCCCATATGAGAAAATGCGGCATTAATGGGCCCCATAGTGCCCGATCAATGTTTCAACCCGGAGAAAATATTCCTACGTACATTTGCACACACGTAAAAACCTATGTAGAAATTCGATAATTTAGATTTTGGCATGACGTCACACCTAAAAAATAACTTTAAACAACCCGCATTTTACATGACATAATAACAAGCCTTACATCTATGACACTGAACTGAAATAAAAAGAAATTCCACTTATAAAACGAGTGCATACTAACTAAATCGGGGAATATATTTTATTTGTTTCAATTTGTATGAGCTTCAAAGAGAACCGAGAACATCACCAGAACGGTATTTGGATCTACTAATACGTATTTAATCTTCTTCAAGGGAAAGAGAATCTCTGCGTGCTGCGTAGATATTATATCATGCCTAGCGTCAGCGATTCAAACAACGACAAAAGAATACTCCACGACCATCATTACTATCACCAGTTACTGCCGTCGTTGTCGGATGCCGCGTCAACACGAGAAAGAGCTGAGGATGTGACGGAAACGACACGCGTAACGTCAAAACAGCGGTCACGGCAACAGCGTCATCTCTAAAAATATATTGAGAGTATTTGTACTGCTGGTAGATTATTTTTGTGCCAACGAAAAGGTTGCAGCGGCCGCCGTCATCGTCGTCATCACCGCCGTTACGTTCTGGACAAACACGCTGGAAGCCTGCGAAATTGTCACAGAGAAAGAATAAGCGTCTAGCTATCGTCCAGCAGCAGCCAGAACGACGACGAAGACATTATCATACGAAATCGAAGTAAATTATATGTACATATAAAAACAACACCTGTATTCAGCATGCCGTGACCACTTCTACGTGCAGACACATACATGGGTGCAAGTGTGCATGCACGTATTGTATTGTATTGTATTGTATTTGATAGCGGTGGCTAGGGCGGCGAAGGCAGCGGCCAGCGGAGTTTGGGCGAAACGTCTTCTTTTTATCGGCGGATTTATCTAAAGACCGGCAACAACGCTGAAACGACGAGACAAACAAAAATCCTATGACATCGTTGTGAGCTCGAGTAGAATACATCTGTTTAGCTTCGGCTGATCGCGGTCGTGTTTTCGTTGGACGAAAGGACACCGACTGTATGTATTGGCGTCACTTCTGAACAACGCTGACTTAACGTCATTCGGTCAACAGATCCAGTTATCGTAACGATAACATTGTATATTCCTCTGCTTATTGAAATCATCGAGATTCTTAGTTGGCTAAAGCATGAGTCAAAACAGCCTGCTGAGAAAAACACCAAATGAACCCACTCGACATTGTATCGGTATTGATACAGGATAACAAACTGTATTTGATGAATAGAGCACTCAACGACAAAGCTCCCCAGAGTTTACAGTGTGCGAAATACATTAGAACGACGCAAATATGAACATAATAAGCCTATAGGTATTGAAAATTAACGCGTTATATGAAGCCGCTAAGGCATGCGCAATTGTCAATTTGGCCGGTTTCCGTAGATATGTCTGCAGACCCATGTTGTAGACATGGCGAACATATATCTGTGTCAAAAAGCCTAAACGTGTTAATACATTTGGTAGTCGGTGTCATTTAGTATACTTATCGAGATGCGATAAAACGCGCCTGTCCGTCATCTTAAGCACTTACTATGAGATACGAAAAGTAGAGCCACCGAAATATGCGGCTTGCTTTCGGTACTGCCTCGTCGCTTTTTTTTTTTCTTGTGCATCGTGCGCCCTTTCGAGGACCGCGTCTTTTGAGTGTGGTTCAGGTTTCTCAGTTCGGTTCAGGAGCGTACTCATTGAATTCCGCTACCCTGCACAATGCTTGAAGGGCAGAAGTTTCCCAGTGTAATGATCATCACTAGTAATCGGCTCGCGCAAGCCTAAGAGTAGCACAGTCACATGAAGTGAAGGCAGGAGGTAAGGACCTGCGGAACCTCGACATCACCTTCTCGACAACCATTGCAACAAAGATAATAGCAGTGACAACGGATGTAGTGGTTATATATGCTCATTTAGTTTTGGTCTGATTTGCTCAGTAATTCGCCCGCGAGGCAAAGAGCCAAAGCAATAGGCCACAGCTGTATCAGCTCTGCTAAGGTTGTGTTTTCCTTAAACTAGGTAGATAATTATGAATCTATGCTATAATTATATGATTTTTATAATATATGCAGCGACTAACAGTAAATTGCAATCGTGAGACGACTCCTGCAAATCGCGCCTGTCCGTCCGTCTGTCTGTCCGTCCGTCTGTCTGTCTGTCTTTCTGTCTATCTATCTGTCTGGCGATCTTGCGCAAATAACAGCGGAATATATGTCGCGCATGCTTTTCTATACATAATTGATGTTTTTTTCATTAATGCTCGCTGAGAATTTTTATTTATGGCGGCCTATAATATATACGCGAAACGCCCTCAGCAGCCCAAGGACACGGAGGACGATGCGGCCGTGTGTAGGCGTAGACGTGGTACGCTCGCGCACGATAACTTGACCACTGGATTTCCTCCCCGTTCCCTCATTAGGGCACTAATATTGGAATGTGTGCGCGTAAATTTACAGATTCCATTCGCATGAATCATGCATTAATAATACCATTGGTGATATGATGGAAAACACAAGTGAGGTACAAAAAAGCCAAGGAATGGAGCAACAGCGCAGGATGGTTCTATTTATCACGGTGATCAACAACAGTGGTGACGTCTAGTGGCGACTGTGATGAACGACGCGAGATTATTCTAAATGGCAATTGTTGAAGAGTTACCGAGCTAGCAGATGAGCACGAAAGAAAGGTCCGTGGTGCTGTAGCAAATATAATAAAGATAGCTTTTTAATAGTCGATCTTTTTATTTGAAGTTCTCAAGAGGGAACCTGTACAAGTCTGACATACAACACAACAGCTAACCTTCGACTATGTGTCTAATAAGGATAGATAGATAGATGCATAGTCGGAGGTTTTTCATCCGATGTTTATCCAAAAGTATTGGCCTCGGCGCTGGATAGGGCTACGGCCTGTGACTATGTAACACAAGTAATGACCTATCAGAACGACGAGTCTTTACAATTTTTAGAAATAGTCAAAATTTTAAAGACGTTTTTGTCGCTTACCTTTTTGATGCTAGAAATCCACAGGTGCAGTGCGTCAGCTGAGTCCCGCTATGTCCTAGAAGCAAATACACTAAAGGTAAAACTGAATGCCACCAATCCTTAATTGGCCACCGAAATGCCAGCCTGGACAAACATTCTGTTGAACACAGTTAATCCTATGCAGAGACACATCCGAGCTGGAGGGCACTGATTATCACCGCACAAGAAGATGTCCAACCCAGTCTTCTATTCTTGAGAAGTTATCAAGCCGATCCGGTTCCTGCTGCTGAAGCTTGACACGACAGCAGCAGCAGCAGCAGCAGCAGGAGCAGCAGCAGCAAACACAACACTGTAACAGCTGATGGTTAGAGAATCCGTCTCAAAACCGTCCAAGGAAAGACCGACATGCTTACCAACAGCCTCGATAGTAACTGTTGACGCTGTCAGGATAGACAAAGAGGACGCAAACGCTTAGCGCACTCGCTCGACGGACGTCCTCAGTTTCACAGTATTTCTATGGTGCATTTAAGATAACTCTATTTCAGTACGATTCGAGCGAACAGCTTCGCTTGCACATGAATTACTCTAGCAGATGGCATGACATTGCCAGAATAGATGACGACGTTGCCGCTGTTGTTGTTTTCATCATTATAAATCACTATGAATAATATCAAATAGCTATATCAATACTGCGGAACATACAAAGAATACGTCGAACGTCGCTATCTACCGTCGGTTCGCTCTGTCCGTGGGCCCCGCTGGCGACGGTTCAGACCGCTCTGCTGAACCAACCATTCCGGCACCCCAACTTTAGAGAGGAAACAGCGCGCCAGCATGGGCTGCTGCTGTCGGATATCCTCGCCTATCCGCGGCAACTTTTGAACTGCGCATGTGCGTTCGGCCGCGCGCCGGCGGAGCGCGGTATCGCTCAGCGACGAATATATTATCGACAGCGTTCTGCGGACGCAAACACTATTTCAGCTGTTCAATGCCAATAGAGCGCCTCCACCAACCAGCTCCATTGAGAAGTGAGCTACCCGATCAGGTACGCAAAACCAAAGGCACAGATAGAAAGAGGGAGGGAGCCCTATCTACGAACCCCAGACGCTAACGCTGCCTCACTCAGTCACCAGCGAACCCAGACAGCCACACAAACGCGCAGACAACCACCCCACCCAACAACCTCATGGATACGGCAGGAAGAGGAGGACTGATATTCACTATTAACCCCATTATCATCATTACTATTACGATAATTAGCCCCACTGCACGGGCATATTATACACGTATGTACAGAAAAGAGAGAGAATTACTTCACCGAGTAAAGTTTAACGGGTCGAAGCGAAGAGGCTTATCGGTTAAATAAAGGGTGCAAATAGCCGCGTTGCTATGTAACGGAGCTGAGTTCGTTAGGTAGACGCACATTAATGGAGCATGCTTTTGTTGCTTGCTGATCCTGAGGCGTATCTATGGCGAGATGCTTCCAATAGCTGGCCAGCCATGCGATGGCTTCCATCAAACTCATGCTATAATAGTAATTATGTGCGTCGGTTTTCTTTGCCTTGGCTGCCATTGCAATGATATGTTGACCTGCCAGCAGTTTTCGGAGTATACTTTACCTATGCTTACTAAATAATATGCGCATGTTGGCCATTGGAACTAGCGTTGCGACATGTCTAGAAGTGTACATGTCAAGAGTAACTTAAACATATTATTGACAAATTCACTCGTTCGATTTTTGTTGACTTCTGCCAAAAAACTTGTACCTATGGAGCTGGCATTACTTTCAACCTTGATTACCTGTCCTAAATAAGTTTCAATGCAAGACGCTGTTGAAATAAGTTTGTGTTTGAAGAAAAGACAAATAACTGGTAGGAACAATAGGGTTTACAGTTGAACAGAAAACCGCAGTACAACCCTATTGGAGCTCGAGTGAAGAACCTGTTCCGCATCATTACTAAAGTATTTAATGAATGCATACATCATACTATTTGAAGTTTATTTGTATTTTCTAAACGATCGTATATTTGGCATATTATTTACAGAGCACTGAAGATCTATGGCGCACCTGAATTGGACGCTTGACCATATTTTGGGAATATTGCTTACCTTACGTTGCTAAAGCATCATAGCATGCTCTAAAGTACTGCTGTTTCAGTCCGGAAAAGATCCAGAGTTCGATCTTCGATAATGTAGATTTAATGTAAACAAATACATTAAAAACATTTCGGATCTATATGACTATTTTTCTGTAGTTATCTGATGCTTGCGTAAGAGTGATCCTTCAAGCGTGGAGTATCTTACCAATAGATAGCACCTCTGCAAACATTGACAATTCTAGCAATTGAATGGCAATATACCGATGGCTTAAAAGGTAGCATTTACTTGTTACGACACAGAAACAAATTCGAACTCGCCCACTCATTGCCCTAAAGGCAAATGATTTACTCAGACAGTCATAGGAAACTATATAGAGTATTCTAAATTGTTCCTGATACCGGACGGTACAGCCACTTTGGTTTACAATGGTAGCATAGTTCCGTGCTCGGCATTGTGTGATCGTGCAATGATCTAAAGATTCTTCGACATTATGTATATAGTTACACGCGTTTCATCTGCTAACGAAACATTTACTCGCCCAGTGATTATCATGTTCACCGTTTTGTACCTCAGTGGATCTTAATTACACGGTCATATGGTCATTTTTATGTTACGAAGGGCAATTTACGTGGGGCATGCAATCAGCTGAAAATGTTTTACTGGCACCAAGCAGACAGATACCCTTTGTTTTTATTCACGAGGTTAGGCACATAGTCTGCGTGGGTACTACTTGCTTTCCCGGTGGCTTCTAATCAGTCCCTGTGATAATGTAGTGGTAACGTTTTGCGTCGTTCAGTTCAAAAGGCACGTGAGGTGATTTTAGGTTCAAAGCTCAGCGTAATTATAGTTCATTTCATGCTAGGATCAACCGTCTGGAACGATTCCCGACACCAGCTGCGACTTCGACCCATTTCCTTTATTGGTTGCTACGGACCGAAGTTACAAGTTCTATGGGTAAGTAGTAATTGGTAATTAGAAGGAACATTGGTGTTTTTGTGGTCAAACCAAAATTTTCTCTATCTCAAGCGGTCCTTTGAACCTATATACTTCGTCTAATGCCATGTTGAAGTATTTGCAGACTTCAATGTAGCGCCGTCACAAACTATGGCTAAAGTAAATGATAATCTATTGCTTTAAAACAGAAGGTTATAATCGAAAATGAGATAGATAGAACAGGACGTCTTAGTTGAATTGATAAAGAAGCGGACAAATAACACAATGTTATATCTCTCCTTTCCGCGTGAATGGTGCACGCAGATTTTGTCTCGACAGGTCAACAGCATACCCAAGGCCTTTATCAATAATACACAAAAACCAAGCATTTTCTTGATTCCCTTACATTTGTGTGTTTTTTAAGCATCGCCTTGCTTTTGCCTCAAATCAACATGCCTTTACGCTGAAGGAACTGATCGATTGAATTGAAGATCTTGTACTCTCATGGTCTCATAAATAACCTGATGTGTCAATCAAATGACAGACTTAAGCCTATATCTAATGCTGTGTGTCAAGACATATTTAATAGCAAGAATTAGGGGCACTTGGCCAACTAACTAGTGCTCAGAGCCATTGGGACCGTCGGAGGCCATCGAATTAACGAATCGCCGCAAAGGTAATAAATAAAAAAAATAGTGAAGTAGGCCTGAGAAACTCCATATTCTCCGCTAAACGGTTTTAATTCTTTTTCAAGGGTCTCATCTAACGTTCTTATTCTAATTAGTTTGAAGTTAAAACGCTAAAGTAAACCTATTCTTTCTCAAAGTAGTTTTTATCGGCAGATTTTTTGTAGTATCGTTCAGTTTATTTTAGATTGTATGCTGTGTTTAATTATAATAATAATAAGAATAAGAAGATCAAATAGGAAATAAAGCCAGTGATGAGTAACGAGAAAAAAACATCTATTATTATTATTATAACTTTCGAAGCGAAGATATTCGATACAAGCATACTTAAGAAAAGGGGAGTCACCTTTTTTTTTTCTATGCACATATAATATTCAGTTATGTTTCTTCTTATGATTATTTAGGTTACGTGAAGATTTTTTAATGCATACTTATAGGACTATTCCATAATCTCGAAAAGACCACGTAGCAGAATGTAAGATATGAGGTTCAGCTTTACGGTAAAAGAAGTATTTTTGAACTAAACAACTGCTAATCATCTTCCAGTGCTAATTCTCTAGTTCGGCCCAATATCATCAGTCAGAGCTTCTTTTTTTAAAGTGCATTTTCTCATTTTTGTTAGGGGGCAACGTTTCATTCGCTAGTGTTTGTGGGATAAAGGAAACATCCATAGCTCCACGAATATCATAGGAACGGAAGGTGACCCGAGATTAGAAAACCGACACAATCTGTGTGCATTGGTAATGCATAGCACTACACTATCTTTCGTATTAAGTCAGAACGTTTTCTCGCGCTTCGAGCTCGCTCGGCCCTGAAAGATGGGGCTTTGCACGACGACCTAGAAGGCCGTACTTGTATCACCTGTGTCCACAAATAAGGCTACAAAGGAAAGGTGTGGCTTATTTGAGTTAGCTAGAGCAGAGATATAGTACCTTCTGGTCAATAGACGCGAAGTGACAATATTTGTCGTCTTTACACGCAGAGTTAACGAATTTTTAAAGCAAATGAGGCGGCGTTCAAAGCGGTTTGTTTCGCATCTGATCGAAGTTGGCACACAACGGTTGTATATGTAATGGAAAGCGACAGTAAATGCTGGCTCGTCACAAAATTCGTATTTAGCTATCATTCAACAACCGTTCTAACGTTCCTATCTATCTACCTACTCATCATGTTAAAATATTATCGACTGACTTCAGTTCATCTTTAGTTGGAAACGTTTTAGCCAAGAGTGACTAGGGCATATTGAACTCGCTGCACAGCTTTCCTTATAAATGTACCTCGTGTTTATCCTCTGTAAAGACCAGTGAAGCTGCAAAAACAGTGGTAGCGATATACACAGCTGTGTACTTATGTTGTTCGTGTTTTACAAGTCTACCCTCACGGGCTGAACGAGCATCAAGCTTCGAAGACGCTGATCATAACGTTCGTCGTCGAAGGCTCATTGTTGTCATGAAGATTACACTTAATTTAGAAACGAGTTTTTGGAAGAACCGTCAAAGCTCTATTTTTCGTAGAACCTTTTAACGTGATACCCATAACCAGATGAGACTATTTCTGTCATGAAGACTATACGACACTGCCGGTTTGCGTCACGTTATCCGCGTTCATTAGATCAAGTATAGGTAGCTATTTCTAAAAGGAGGGCTGTTGCTGAATCCTGGCATCTATTTAGAGCTGGAACCTCAATCCGTTACGTACTAACGTAGGTAAACGTTTATTGGAATATTTTGGGACTTCACTTCGGGAAGCGCTTGTCAACTAACACAGGATGAAATGAAACTCACAACTTACGAAGCTTCGTACAACGATTCTTAGCGAATACATATAGGTATACATAATACAGGCAATTTTTTAAATTGTATTGCGAATATGATATCTACGAAGGCATCAATGTCGCAGAGATTTGAAAGCGTTCTCCCCTTTTTGGAAACCCCTTCCTAAAATAAAAAAAATAAGGACAATCTATTGCTACCAACTGTTCTGTACAACAAAGCACCGCCGGGAAGGCGTTCCACAGCACAAGTTAAACACCTTGAAGCATCATCCAAAAAGGTTACACAACTATAAAACTTACGACGACCAGACACCAATCACGAGGATTCATGGCTTTTAGTTCGGATAAAAAAGTTGGTACCTTCGCCACCCTAAAGCTCAAGTCGTAGCTACATAAAGCTTTACTTAGAGAATATTCTCCGTCTATCCATGTGGATCTAACGAAGATAAAGTGATCTCCAACCTCTGTTGAATGATTTCAGTAGTAAAAATACCGGTTGCTTCATTTAAACTTCGCTGCCAAGACCCAAGTCAAAGTATGATACGAAAGGGACACGTTTTCAAACGTTATTCTCTATCTGGAATGGACCAAGTTATTTTTATTTATTGAACTGTAATTAAACAATTAGTCTGAAATCTACAATAATTGATGAATGAAATACGTTTGCATTTTACCTAGAGACGTTTTATTAGATTCACGATGGCTGTGGAGTAACGATCTATAGATTCACCAACTTTATGCTCAGTTATTCATGGGACTGAAGCTATCATAGCTCGTACGGTTAGTAAGGCTACAACGTGAGTCAATGATGAGGGACAGTCCTGGTCAATGTTGGTCATGGACTCACTAACACTACAGTGAATATATCCACAATAATCTCATCGTTAAAATGTCTAAGGGTTGAACCTGTGCTAACTGAGTAGAATCCCAGCACAAATCTTTGAACGTCCTTTTTTTGAAACGTTCTATCCTCTCAGCACATGACTCTTCCATCATTTCCTTGCGGAGTTGCTTAATTATGTTGCAAACGTGTTTGCAAGGGCAGACCTGTTCATAACTATTTACTTACATTGAAACGTAGAACTTTTTTGATGAACATGATCGCTATGCAAACTCTTACGTGAGCGTTATCGTTAACTTACCCAACACACTGGTCACGGAATCGTCGGCCATGATGACTACCTATGATCTGAACGACTGATCCAATTATGTGTCATTTGTACGTCTGTGTACAAGTACCAAGAATATCGCACTATGTGAGGAACGCGGATTCAGGTGGCACATTCCGTTCTGCAAAACGAATCTCTTCTATTTTGTTGTACATGTAGAATAAATCTTCACTAAAGGTCTCTACCAGATAGACAACTACATTTCAACTCAAATTGATTTAACCTTTCGCCTTATATTCCTTCTATATCTATTCTCTACATTTGCTCCAGGAGCGTCCACCCCACAATTAGTTCCCGCTTTTTTCCGACTAACCTAAATCGCGTACGATTTCTTCAGTGATATGCTGACTGATTCATTAGAATATGGATCTGGCAGTCGAAGTTCAGCGGGCGAGAAAAAATAAGCCTTCCAAGAATAACGACTACCATCTTCATCCTTTGAGAATATGGCTTGCCTGATGCTGTGAAGCAAACGCCATCAGCGAAACAGGACGTTCGGCTGCATGAAAACTTACCTAAGTAGACCTCCTCACGTCGTTCAGCAATGCGGATCCATTGGCGTTCGGCGAAAACCTTGCTCATTCTGTATCTAGCGTCGCAGTGCCGCCAGTGTCCTAGTTTCAGGGCGTCAATATAGGACGTGTCTAGGTAATTACAATAATTGATACTATCAATAAGAAGCGACTTTTAAGTTGCGCATAAATGCAGTATGAATATCGACTGACCAGGATTTAGGCTCGGCGTAAAAAAATGGAACTCCCTGTACCACTAGATTGTACATTAAAATCGTATTATTAAGATTACGATTGTTCACTGAATAAATATGCCAGATGTACCATCAAAAAATGAGCAAATCTTTCGCCAAATCTAGGCCATTCAAGTAACGGTACCTACCGGATATCTGAATTGCCTGATGTTTGAAAGTCTAAAACAGTTGTTGATAGGGTACTGATGTTTTCAAGAAAATTAAGAGGCCCTTTACACAATGAAAACTGTCAAGTGACAAATGTCCATAAAATTGTTAATACGAATAAATTGACATGGAGTACGGACGACTAACGTCATCGGTATATATATATAATAACGTCTAAACGACGTTCAGAGGCGAGGTAGTGTCCATGTTGTATAAAACCGTACTTTTCTTCAGATACATACAAAGGAAAGCGTTTGCGGAAGGATAAAACGCACATAAATGTCAAATAAATTCTGGACCGGAATAAATAAGGTGGACATATTCAATCAATGTTCTAAGGTAGGTAAAGCAATTTTAACAAGTCCTTCTTTGAAAATACAGTCGTCTGCTCCAACATATATGCAGTTGGCTGTAGATATGGAACTTATTACAAATCGTGAAGTGTGTGCACTATCTATTGCTACAAACGACTCGACTAAACGTATGGACTATATTTGGAAATATCGCCGGTCTCTAAATTCTGATACTTGAATGTCCAGCACAATTTGCAACCTCGACCATAGATAAGTTTGAAGGATGAAACAGACGGCCGGCAACAAAGACACTCCCACAAACCATCAGAGGGGGTTCCGCATAAAGAAGACTGTATTCAGTATCCTATTTTAATTATAGCTTATCATTAACTCTAGGTAAAACTAAAACGTTTATCCTGAATAAATATTGGAGACTTGAATTGAAGACGACTACACACACTACTCACTTCAAGAGACAAGAAAATGCCCCCGTTCCTGAGTGACATGCCTTCCACTCTGTAAATGAGTGTCATTCAATGAAACAATTCTTATGAGAGTATTAGGAGCGTGTGCTCACCAGAGAGCAACACAGTCGGATAATGAAAATACGCATCACTACATTCAGCGAGCTATACTGCTGTGATTCTTTGAGTGTCAGATCATAGAGTAATATTTCGCTTTCTAACACTTCGCTTCATCTAAATATCAAACTTACATGTTATGATTACGCCACAAAAAACTATAACTTAGGACCTGGTCCAGTTTACATTCAGAGATCACTAATATCAGCTATTCAATTATTAGCATCTTGCCTATTCCATTTGCTTAGCGGTGTTTTTCGTAGAAATTGATTACCACGATTTCTAGAATACCTATAAAAATGTCGTAATGAAATCCTCTTGTTTCGCAGAGTACGCTTTGTTTAGGCATGCTGACATTCACTAGTATTCTACCATGGGAGGGCTGTACTACAGGCATCTAACCCTAGTCTTATAAATCGATCTATTTTAGCTCGTATTTTTCGAATAGGTTCATGCAATCGGGTCAAACAGTTTTCCCGTTTTTCAAATCCATCTAAACACAGTTTAGTTTTGCCATCAGCGTGGCGCCGGACCTGATCTCGTCGTCGACTATTTTGAAGATCTGGAGACTTGAGATTGAGCGGTGTTTCAGATGACCTTAATTGATAGACCAAGCAGCTATCTATCTATTATCGACCCAACGGTTTATCGGAAAGGGAAGTTGGGCTGCCCGAACGAGTTAAGAATAGCTATACTTTAAATTGAGAGGCAGAATAGTGCGGCTCTAACCTTTCGATTGTCGTACTGTGTTTAACTTAATTATATTTAAATAGTTACAAAATACTTTTTAATTAAGACCATTCTTTCATCGATTATCACGTCTTTGTTGGATTCAGTGAGTATTCGAAAGAAGATAGGAAACTAAATGAGGTTTGATGTTTTCCGATTACAGAGTTCTGTGGATAAATATTTATTAATACGTATTCAAACACAAAAAATGCCAAACCGTAATGCTCTTACCAATTTTTTGAGGAAGCATATTTAGTATTACAATTAGGTATGGTAAAATTTACCTTACGCATTATAATTACTTTGACGCATTTTTACATGCGTAAAAGCAATTATAATACACAAACGAGTGGCTGTAGAATCTGCATACGAAGCATCATTGCCAGCGATAGGGCTGCACAGGAAATACGATTGACTGATAGAGATCGTTGGCGTGATAAGCTAAACGGGAACCTTCTCAGTCTGATAATTCTACAATTGGTAAATGATTAGATGTTTTATGTCTTTATTAAAATGTTCATCTTTAAAATGGCGTTAAAATCTTAGTGAATCTCAGAGTATTGTGATCAATGAGTAGATTGTTGCTGTGAAGTTTTGAAAGTGAAAGAACTGCTTGACAGATTCAGAAACTTCTAAAAGTTATCAAATATATAGCCGATTGAAACTGATGTACTTTTCTTTTCTAAATCAAACTACTGTCTTTCATCTTCCTTTACTCTTTACTTCTATTAAAATATTACTTCTTTCATTAAGTATGTAAATAATCTTAATCTATAAGTAATTAATGAAGTATGTAAAAGACAAATTTGTGCGTGCTTTTAAGTTGTATCCGCTCAACATTATTGGCCTACCAACACATTTCAACAAAGCATAAGCCACAAATCTTAGCAGATTTACAGCTATAAGTGAACGTATTACAAAGGTGGCTAGATTTACTCTATCATTTACGGTATGCTGTAAAAGGACAACCGAAACAATAGCTGTTTCAGGCTTGCCCAAGTCCGTATCCGGCGTTACCATTGACAACTGGACGTTACGCTCCTCTCGCGGTCAGCCGCATTGCGCGGTGCTATCAGCTGTTCTATCGGCCGTCCAGCGCGAATAAGCAGAGTGCAAGAGCAGTAGACAACAAACGAACTGACGCCTTTGCAATCGTGCGTTAGAAGTGCAAAGAAATAGCAGGCTTTCTATTGCCATTAAGTGACAACACTTCAACGCGCGTTTGTAACCATAATCGACAAGGATAGGCAACGAGAAAATGAGAGGAAATGTTACAAAATTAACGAAGACGCTTAGAAGATAGGCATCGTTATAATCGCGTATAACAAAACACCTTTCCCCTCTTATTTGGTTTCTAGATAGTCGCCAGTTTTGCTCGGCGCATTTTGTCCTCTATTTGTATTATGACTATTTCTCTAACTCGCGCGCGAGGGTGGTAGGCTTACAGTACGTAGACGACATAACGCTATTGACAAAGCAACCATCTATTTGTAACCATTATCGCATCGTTGACGGATCGTTCGTTGTGCATCTATATCGGCTTCAGGCTAGACCTCCTACGTTGTACTTCTTTTTAGCCAGAAAGTTCGTTACGAGTTACTGTCTGGTGAAAAAATCAAGATGCCTGTGACCGTGAGCGATGTTGAGCTGGATGAGTTCTTCCACACCGCCCTTGCACTCGTCAAGGAAGCTGGACAGGTAACTTGAACAAGAAAACAATCATAACTTAATCTTTTATGCTTTTGAGCGTTGATTTAGTACATCGTCACCTGTACGCGTTTAGTTTGTCAGATGCTTCATGAACGCATGCATTACGAATTATGACTGCTTTTATATACTTGGTTGCGTATTTAGAGGACGGACAACGCTCAACTTTACAGCGAAGTGAACCGTTAAAGTGATATACCAGGTTTTTTTTTGAGTGAGAGACAGAACGCGAGGAAGAGTAGTTGCCGAGAACGGAACGCGTGATTTCTTCCAGGGTATCAACTACGTGTCGATCGTTACGTGATGTGAGCTCTCGTCAGCACCATCGTGATCGACAGATCACATTCCCTGAATGATATCCAAATACTCCAGTGATTCCGGTCTGTTGTTGAATGTCGACTTTCAATACAAGACGACAGCGATACGTGCTGCGTCTGTAAAAACGTTTGTTGTCGCTGCATACACATAAAATAATATTGCGTAGCTTTGTTGATTGCAACAGACTGAAAGTCCCTGATGGCTGGCATGTCTGCCTTTGTTCAATGAGGGTGCTGCTGATGTAAGCATTTTTATTTAACTATACTGAAATAACTCGGACCGTTAGGTCCTATATTTAGCGCTATGTACTTACTGGTTCATTATTTCGGTTACTTGTTTAGAAAACGATAATTTCTTGATCGTTGTATACCGATTAAAATACCTGCATAACGAAGATGGCGATACAGCACGCTTTCTTTTTTTAACCTATATATTGTTCTTATGGTTTAAATAAGATTAATGCGTTCAAGGAAAGATAGCATGCTGTCATTATAAAGAACGTTTTCGTAGTAGTACGGTAGTAACGTGTTTTCCAGCTAATGTTAGGGACGCGTAGTCTAGGTTCGAATCCCGTCGTAGACACCGCATTGTTTTGTGATAGGCTGGGAGCCAGTCGCCTGAAGCAAGGTTTAGCGGCTCAAGTATCGAATGTAAAACTAGAAAGATAAAGAACGTTATCTGCGTTCCCGGTAGCTTCGAGCAGCGAAGGGTGAGATTTTATCTCAGTTCCTTGTCACAAACACGATTCTAGAGCCCTTAATGTAGTGCATCGGACTCATGTGTTACGTAATTTGTACACAAATTATTTTCGTTGTTATTGTTGCGTAACTTTAATTTTTCGGTTGCCCATTTGCAAAATATTCTTTGACAGGAAATTGCCTCAGTATTTAATAATGGTTTACATAAGGGATGTTTCTTTTTTCAACTTACTTCTGAAATTTTGTTGAAATGTATGCTGTACTAATTCGTTATTACCGATGTTACGTTATGGTTTTCCTCGCGCGGTAGACTAGATTTAAGCCATAAAAGTTCCGATAATCTTATTTATGTAGGACGTTAAAAGAAAAAAACTCTTTAGCTATATCTTATGAGTACGCGAAATTAGTTGGAGCTAGCCCGATCCGTGGCCTTCGCCCTGTGCCTGGTTTGTCTCGGGATTTATCCGATTTGTTGATGTTACATCCAATCGAATATTAGCTGTAGTATGTATAAATCGATAGTTATCCCATTTCACATGCCCTGCTTTAGCTAGCCCGTTATCCTTCTGTATTTTTCTCATAAACCTGTTGTAATATATTTGTCAGGAAGCTCAGTCAAGCCTAGATTTGTGACGCTTGTAATATATTGGCTTCTGGTGGATATATTCAATGCAATTACAAAACTTCTTCAGCGTTGGCGATTGACTCTGTTTCCGGAACACACGTGAATGAGGCCGGCCGGAGCCATTCTTTGAGAAACTCACGTGTTCGAATTGGGTTTCTGTGAACCTTTGATAAACGATGTTATTGATATAGTTTGCTAACCTATTGATTCTGTTCTTGGGACGTTACCGAGGCTAAAATAATTAATTTTTTTTTATAAGACTTCGTATATTGAAACAAATTTAATTCTTTGCGCGAAACATGGCCAATGTTTGTGTTTTTTTATCTCTTCCTCTTTTTATAATAGGTAGTTGCGTAGGCAGTAGGACTTTTTCTACAGAAATCAACTATCCGTTTGCCTTTTTAGCCTTCGGGTTGACGTTCATTAGAAATTTACTCAAATACTTACTCGAATAGCATTGTCACTCCCGCTTAAACACTTTAGGTCACTTAAACAATACGACCAACAGTGTTTTGGTCGATGTCACTTAAGGATATCCGTTTAAGTATTGGTATATGTATTGCGTTTTGAATAAATTCGTCGAAAGCTATCGATTGGCTTCCACGTTAAACAGTTCAATAAGTTTTCATGCTTTAAATAATATTTTCCACCCGAAAACTGAAATCTACGTATGTAAACACGTACTGCATTTCGATTCAGCTCATTGAAAGCTTCCGATTGGAACTAAAAGTACTCATTTACATAAATTTTTGTGTAAGAAGTTTTCATTGAAGTGTTATGTAAGAGAAACAAAACTACCGTGTTTGATGTTTGGCCCTTTTTACGCCAAAGTATCAATTTTTGATTATAAGAAGATATGTTGTATTTTCACTCAGTTCATCAAGATCTACCGCATGGGACAAAGAATTGGAGTCAACAAGATAGTACCTTGTGTAGAAAAAATGTGTTTTTTTTAAAAAAATATTTTGGGTTTTTTTTTGAAAAATCTATCAGAGAACAAGTTTGAAAGGCAAATTGTTCAACCAAAATATTCGCGACAGGTTTCCACTTGAGATTTAATAGAAATTCGCTCAAAAAAAGCACTTAAAGATATCTCAAAACCCATTTTCACCCAACTGTCACATAGGCGAAGCAAACCTTTCACCCAATTTTTACCTCTTTTCATATTGAAATATCTAAATTAGGTTCGTCGAGACCTATTGATTGGTGCTAAATAGAAAAAATTTACATCTTTGTCCTTCGGCGGGTGTTTTCAACCCCCCAAAACTGAGATTTAAGTATAAGGACATACATTACATTTTGATTCAGCTCGACGAAGGCTTTCGGTTGGTAGCAAGAACGATTTCCTGCATAGATCTCCATGTAAACATTCGGTTACCATTTTGTTAGAAAGAAAATGTTTCAATAAAAGCACCACCAAAAGATAACTCAGGTTAGTTCCCATAAATACGTAAAAGAGATTTTCGGGAAAAAATGGCTTAAAATAAATTTGAAAAGGACAGACAATTGGTTCAAATTGACGTTACCTTTTTTATTATGGAAAAAACAAACCCCCATCCCCATATCGGAAATAGTGTTTATCCAATCGGTTTTATTTTACGCATAGCTCTAGTCCTAACGCAGCGCAGCAATCCAAAAATCGGTCCGACACGACCTCTTCAAAAGGTCGATTCGGGTCGAGCAAACAAAAAATCAAATAGAGAGTTTCAATATATAATATGTAGATAGATTACGAGATTACACGATGTCTGCTCTGTAATGCAATCTTAATTCATTTTAACCATATACACATTCACATATACATATATGCATTCAATACCTTCTTCAATTCGGATAGCGCGTAGTAGTATACATTTACTTTATAATGTAGTTCTTTGCGCTACAAATTTACATCACTTAATAATATCGGTACTCCAAAGGGACGTCAAAAAGAACAACTCTAGGAGAGCTTGTTATAACGCCCGTCAAAATTTATATGAGTGTCACAATTAAACCTACTATACAATATCATTCAGAAAGCTTTTGTAAGTTTACTTCGTTAAACAAATGTTATAAAAAAATGTTGTTTATTCAATAGAAGATAATTTCAAACACAACTAATGAAGCACACCATACAAAACTTAGGCAATTATTTAAAATACAATTAAATAATGCCTTCACGCCTCGAGTTAAGGTAGAGACACATAGCCTACGCGATACGAACAATTGTAGGCCGAATTCTGATAGCCACTAAAAATATCTATGATTGAAAAAGGCTTATGAAGATGATAATGACAAAGATCAAGGAGTAAGTCTCGTGAAAAGGTTTTTGTACTCAATGTAAACGTAGCACTATTATAGGAGAAGCGGCAGCGACAATATTTTTTGGTGACCATTTTTTTTTTATTTAGCAAAGTTCATCAAAATATTTCTGTGCAATCCAAACGAAAATTATTGTTTTTTATTTGTTTGTAAATATATTTAATTACGACTGCATAAGGGCGGAGCCCTTGGTATTTACTAAGTGCATTTCAAGTGCTATAGTTACATATATGTGAACAACCCATCTTCGATGAATCTTATCTTTGGCTTTACGCAATAGTAAGACATTTCCAAATTGATTTTAATTGACTTTTAGACGGTGAGGACTGCAGTGCAAAAGGAGAAAAAAGTCGAAACGAAAGCGGGATTCGCGGACCTCGTCACAGACACGGACAAAGGCGTTGAAAAGCTAATAATCGGGAACATTTCTGCTAAATTCCCAGACCACAAGTATGTTATAGGCTACCCCTATATGAAAATAGATTTAGTAAAAATTCACTTTCTTTCTGTCTTGATTAGCGCTGTGCAAAAACACATTCGAGTGGCGCATGAGCTTTTCATTATTAAAATAAAAAAGTGTTCTCATATGTATGATAAGTGTATTTTATCTGTTATTACAATGACGACTATAATATATATATATATATATATATATATATATATATAATAGAGAAACCGTCTTTATTTTTTTAATTGCAAACCATCAAAGTCTGTCTATTTGGGTCTTGCTTTATTGTCGTGTATAACCATTGCTGCACTCAACAAGGCAGCTCCGGGCGTAAACGCTTATTCACGTATTTTGTTATCTCTAATTAGGTTTATTGGTGAAGAGTCTACCGTGGAGGGTTGCAAGCACGACCTTACGGATGCTCCAACATGGATAATCGATCCAGTTGATGGGACGACGAACTTTGTTCACACGTACGTACCTATGTAGCGTCTGAATACTCCTTCTACCCCATAAAAATGTGTATATTGCGGAAATTTTCCCGCCTGGGACCTATTTGTGTACCGTTTATCACTAAACATTTAGCAGTTATTATATATTGTTAATATTATATTATTAAATGCAGTGAGATTTCTAAAATATTTATGTCTATCCTGCCGGTGGTTAACAGGTTCCCAATGGTTGCTGTCTCCGTTGGCTTAGCTGTTAATAAAGATATCGTGCTTGGTATTATCTATAACCCAATTCTCGATCTTCTATACACGGCTCGAAAAGGCAAAGGAGCCTTTGTCAATGATTCTAAACTTAAGGTGCGTTTCCCATAGCTCTACACAATTTGCTCAGAACAGAATCGCTCATAACATATAACACACATTCGTTTTATTTTCCCTTTATGTATACGAGGATGTATACCAAAGGATTTATTGTGAATTTGTGTTGAAGAAACACCGCATTATTTGACAGTTGCATTGAATTCTGTTACAGATTTTTCTTTTGCTTCATCAATCCACTCCTGTTTTAAACTGGTAGGACTATGAACACATCGCAAATATCCTGTTTCCAAATATTGATACCTTAATTACACACAACAAAATCACCGTTTGTTAGAAAACTCGTTTCATTCATGTGACTGAGCTTTGAGTATCGGCTACGGTCGAGTGCATACCATTTATAGAACCTCAGAGTAAGGCACAAGTATTATATATTTTGTTTGCATTGTTTAAATCAAGATAGATATTACTGATTGAGCTTAGTGCACTGTTACTGCTTATGCCAATTTGTTACGATAACTTTGAATTGTAATTTTAAAAACTACTATATTTTCTGTTAATAGAATACAGTCGTCGTTTTTTTATAGAATTTAGTTGTTGAATTTTAGAAGTTATGAGAACTTTAAGTTATGATTAATAATTTAGAGAGCGTTTTTGAAAAAACACATATACGAGATTATCTTGAAACAATTTTGTCATTCATCTGTGTCAACCGCCTTTTGCACGGCATATTTTTGCTGCTTTATTGCGTTAATTCTTTGAGCTTCCTTTTTTCTAGGGTCGGTTATTTCTAGCTGGTAGACTTGGTAACTTAATATAATGGAATGAGAAAGCTGTTGTCAACGGTAACTAGGCCTATATTTGAATCCACTTCAATCCAATTGTACATTCGTTGTCCCTTTTTCTTGGGGAACCCAAACACCACCCCAATAGCGACGCTACAACTGGCAGCGACACACTGGCTGCAGAGTTCAAAGAAATCCGTATATTTGAAACAGCAGAAGGTTGTCCTCTGAAAAGGGACCAATTTTCAACTAAGGAACAACTAACTTGGTCACTGCAGGCATCGTGTGTCATCGCCTAATAAAATCTCGTCAATCAAATCGCTGGAATGTTCTCATCTTGTGATACCATACTCTGAAAATCTCAGCGAAAGCGATGCTGCGTTAAGAGTTTTTCGTCCTGGAAATGACTCAGGCGATCGACAGTTAACGCTCAAGGAAGGCAGCGGAACCGGACAGGATTAGTGATTAACACTTTAGGGCTGCGCAGGACCGATTCGTTCAACGAATGGCTTCGTTCCAGACTGCTGGCGGGATGCAACACTTTTCGCTGTCCCGAAAGGCGTAAACGAGCCAGGCCGACCGACGTCGTAGCGCCGAATCGCAAACAACAGCGTCTGCTATAAACTTCCTTCTTACCTGCTGGCAAGAAAGCTAAACATGTTCCTGAGGAGTGTGATATCCAAGGAGCAACACAGGCTTGGAAGAAGCCATTTGACTGGAATGGCATGTAAGATTTTAAGTGCCGATACGAAGGATCTAGTCTTTAGCGTCCTCGCTGACAGCGGCGTTCCTACGAATGTCTTTAATTAACAGCAACTACACTCAACGAGAAGGGTCTTGGAACTGCCAGTGTTTCGTCAGATTTCAAGTGCGGCCCAGGGAAATAACTAAAGGCCTTTCCTTTTCTCGGTCTTGCTTGAGGAACTTTCCGAAAAACTGTGTAAGCCCAAAATACTTCTTTACGTAAACGATTGAGTTATTGATGAGAGCAGTCTCTTCGATTTGCAGTGCACTCTAATCAGATCCCATTTCACGACATCGGCTAACCACCGCCATATGTTAGTCGATCTACCTAGTCAGAGTTACTGAGTGTCTCCATAGTTTATTACAGAAAAAGGCCCTGATAGTTTCGTCCTTAGTGCTTGGTCTCCAACAGTTGGTCCTCTTAACCGCATTGCGATCTTTCGACCTGAAATTTGGACAGCTTGCCACTTGCCGGACGAACTTGTGCTGAGATTATTTCACAGTGGAGAATCTTAAACGTTTGAGACGAACAAGAGGCTCGTTTCTCAAAAGAGCGATTTCCACTACCACTTATCCAGACCACAGAAATTTTACTAACTTGACGAATATTGAGTTTGTATCGTGTATAGACGACCTTGTGATTTGTATGATACTCTTCGCCGCCCACAAATTCAACCGCTGACCAATATGACTCGGAAATTAACCGAAGAATAGACCATAATATAGCGTACAGTGTATAATACAATCATAGGTAGGTCTTAAATAAATAGCCGTAAACCTTAAGTCGACTATTCGAGGAACCATCTTATAACATTGGCTTCAGCTAAGGTCGTGAATCCGTCATATGATAAGATATAAACGTTAGAATAGCAAGTTGTCATAAACGTAAATATTTCAGGTCTTTGAAATGCAACCTGATGAAGGCAAATAAATTAGGTCGATTTATTGAATCTCCGCCCTGTTGTAAACGACCTCCTCATTATAGGGTGTGACAGTTGTTCATGTCTACGGACGGCTGACTACATTGAACTCTATTACACTGATTGAACTAATACATTTTGACGACGCCGATTTAGACTATTTTTTATTCTAATAAATGCGGTTTTTACCTATTCATATTATTAGTATGAACCCTGTAATCGCACTCCATTGTGATATCTGCATATTTAGGCTTGTGGGTTTGGCGCCATGTGACTTATGTATGCGCCTACACGCTGTTGGCCATACCGTATTCTACCGTAGAAGTCTAGCCGGTCGTACATTGCGAGCTGCAGCTCAAGAGCGTGTTCCTATTTGGTTCGTATTTAGTTGTAAGCCCATTAGATAAGAAAGGATGACGTAAAACGAGAGAGTAAGTAAATAAGTAAGCCTCGTAGAGCTAGCAACGAGCTTCCAAATTATAAGAAACAGCTCTTACTAAAATGATGAAGCCAAAACCTCAATGTTTTAATTATGTCATTTTATAATGAGCCATTGGGCGGTAGCTCGTATCATTGAGTGCAAAGGTTTTGGGTTTAACCATTGCGATTGCTGCTAATTGCCAAGGCGTTAATTTTTCTTTTGGTTAATATTTTTTCTCAATACGTGTTACAAAATGCTATAAACAATTCTTTCTTCTCTTGTCTAGTTTTGTCGGTTTCGCCAGTACCGCTGGTGGTGTCTGAGCGTTATGCGCATAACGTTGGGCATACCGTTATGCCTATCCTAGTTCGCCGATCTAATGTCCTGTACTTCGGGTTTTCTGGCCAAAATTGCCGATCCTTATCCTTTGGCTATCACTATGAATCCAGCGCGGACTACCTACTATTTGCATTCTTGGTAGCATTGAGCATTTTCTAACGTTCTTGAAGAGGTAAAGAGCAGCTGGATAAAGGGATGAACGCACTTTTGCACGGCTGGTTAGAAACCTTTGGCTAACTTGTAAATATATATATAGCGCTATCGAGAAATATATAGAAATATTACAGAAATAAAGATGACACCTAGCATAGAAAAAAACGCTCCACTACAGCGAGCTCAGTAAACGTAATCCGTAAGCAGCGTAAAAACAGTAAAAACTCAAGAGATAATCTTCGTACTGTCAAAACCTTTACTAGCGGTACGTCATTTACTAATTAATGAGAATAATTCGTATTTCAGAAATTATGATATTGATAATATACGATCAATTAAATGAAAATAATTAAAGATAAATTTGTGTTCCACAAAGACATTATTAGTAATTGCATAAAAGAATAATCAAGCCTGACACTACGTTCTAAACCGATGAACAAACACATCAGTTTAACGAGAGCGAGATAGGGAAGTGTAGGCGTTCGAACATAAGGTATTCGTATACGTAAAATTTTATTGAAATGCTTTTAAGCGCCAGGGCACATGCGAACGCTAAGGTTTTGGGTACTTAGATCATTAAGGTCAACATGTCTCCGGGTGGCCTGGCTGATATCCCTGGTTTATTTGTATTATGTTTCGGAAAACTACAGTTTGTTTAACATATTGGCAGCCCGTTACAGTCGCCTTAGATGCTAAAGGTGCCAGTTCAACAAAATTACGCAATTCGGGTACAAACATAAATTTAAGAGTTAAGCTGCTTTTGTATTAGGCTGAATACCACGTCAGCATGTCTCCGAGTGACGCTATTTTCACCGTTAACTATTTCTGACCTTTTATTCAATTTAAAACGCTGGTGCATTTTTGCAGCCGAATCCACCATTACGATTAGGAAGGTATATACCTTGCATTTCTATGAAGCGAGTACATGAAATTAGATATATATACTAACAGAAACCAAACGATCATTGTGATATCTTGGAAGGAACTTGTGCTCGGATGTAGTAATTAAAGCTTAGCAGCTGACAAATAAAGAAATCATTTCTAGTGTCCCAGTTGTTTATGAGGAGGGAACCCCACTCTACGATTAGTGATATAGTACTCCGTATTTCCGAACGTAATCCTCGCTAGCGGTCCGTGCCTTAAATATTACTTGCCATATATATTTTAGGACCCTTATAATCATATGACTCTTATTTGTGCATTCGTGCAAAACTTGATTAAATGTATTGTTCTTCTATAATATTTTTTTTGCCCATTTCATAAGAACTTATCTTCTAAGGCGGCCTGTATCTTTAATTAGAATCACACAAGTTTACCACTTAATAACTAATAATAATAACCATTATTATCTCGACAAAGATTCATTTTTGGGGAACCATGGATTTCGTATTTGGTACCATTATTTTTCTAGCCAGAATTCAAAAGGTTCGTCTATCTAGGGCCGATAAGTATTCTTTTGCATTCTATCGAACGTCAGGGGCAGGTATAGAAAAGACATTTTCATAATTTTGCAATCAGTTTGCAGCAGTTTGGCATATCGCTAAGTTACTTTTCAAGATTAATTTGAGCTAATGAACACTAATATGCTGCGTTACGTTACATGACAACCTCAGGGGCTATACTGGCCGGGATGAAGTGGGACTATATTAACTGGTGGGTTACATATAGGGTATAGATGATAGAGAAGATCACGTCATTACCAATTGTCAATTTGAAAAAGAAACCTTACAATGTAACTCGGTGTAGCGCCCACACGTGTGTAAATGTTATTATAAGGTGAGCCATTGGCACTAATGGTTATGCAGCATTATCCTACTATGTTAGAAGGGTAGCTTTTTTTTGAAAAATAACAGTTTTTTGCGGTAGTTTTTGAATGACCATCTTTCTTTATGCTGAATCATCAGTGGGGCTCTGGCAACACAATTCCACCTTGCGAAGCCATATGGGTAGTAATAATAATATAAAAAATAAAGGAAGTATATATCTTTTATTGATATATGGCACAACTTCTATTACAGGTATCTAACTGCAAGAAGCTGGACAAGGCGATTGTTATGTGTGAAGCTGGCAGCGGACGCGCGGAAGAAAGGGTGCATATGGTTTTCGAAAACATGAAGGTACATGAAAGCGCTACTTGTCACATGCTTAGCCATACACATGTTGTTCAAAATTAGCGTAATTCTCATCTCGCGATGACTAGTACAAAGGCCAAGCGTTTGCAGGGCAAACGTAGCAACTAGTCACACTACAACGCATCCATAACCAAAATAGATATGACCATATACGTATATCGATATATCTATCTATGATGATTAAAATGGAGTAGGGTCCTTATCTAGTTAGAGTAAAATTATAAGAAAGGTATTTCATTACCTTTCTTATAATTTCCGTTTCAGCCGTTTTAGTTTTCATCTGCATCTATGTATGTTTGAATCTGAAGGGACCCCGATATGCGAAAAATGTCCTTACAATTTCCCCAACTATCAGTATTCACTTGAACGTGTCAGTCGAGTTGAAGCCTTCTCCGGCTTAGAAACGCATACCATTAACATATGGCCTACAACAACTGATGCATTGTAGTTATAGAAGTTACCGTTAAGTAGCTGCTTTGCCTTTTCGTTGATTTGTAGAAATGACTGTCAATGCAAGCCGATAATGGTTTGTTTATGCTAATATTGACTGCCGCTGCGCCGTCACAAGCTGAACTCGGTGCTTGGGTAAAGTAATGCAGAATAACTTAATCAAGCGGATAGTAATATACGTTGAAGTCGAGGCGATAGAAAAAAAAACTAAGTAATCTTGAGATATAGTACAGGACGGCCTTCCGATACCATTGGCTCAATCAACAATATGAATGCAATAGAGCCGCCATGTCTACGTGTTGTGTTTCGTCTAAGAAGTTGGGAAAGCTGCTGATGAAAAAACGTTTGTTACGTGAACATTATCTTGGTCGTCGTAAAAGTTGGTCTTTCTGGCTAGCAGTTAAAAAAGGCGGAAACTATACCCCAGCTTCATTGTTGATAACTGGAGGCGATCATCGCTTTTCTAGCCTTGACATCTTCCTCCTCGCTGAATAATGAATGTTTAGAGATGTTAGACAGACATGTCTGATTTCAGCTTAAGTTTCTTAGCCTGAAGCATTTGGAAGAATATATATGTATATATATGATCCATTCGTAATTACTACAATGGATGTTTTTCTACGAGAATTTCACTTGCGGATTTTCTAGCTTTGTTCATGATTACTACAGAATAAATTGTTGTGCAATACCTTGCAGCGCTTATACATAACGTTATGGCGCATAATAACGGGCCGTCTTAGCCGGTACTAGTTTAAGTCATCCATTCGAATTGTCGCGGTCGCAGTGACTACTTTGCCCATAGTAAAGAAATGCTAACAAATGTAGTACTGACAATTTATTCGTTCTTATTTTCAGTAACAACAGGTGCATTGGTCAGATGCCGAAGTTATGCTTGAGCTTATTATCTGATGTTTTCGAACTTGAATCAGTATACGACCGCGATGGAACGTATAGAGAGCATAAATATTCCTGTTGTTTTTCTAATTTGTTCGACGTCACTGCAGACTAACAGTCGCAGCAGTTACCATTGGCGTAATCGTGGTTCTAGAAAGTAGCGATCATACGTTCATAGAACCTGTGAACGTAAATGCAAGTAACTGCAATTGACTAATCATTTTAAGACCGAGTTGTTAGTGTGCTGTACATTTCGATGTTTAGCATACAAACAAACGGAACGATTTTCCATATTCTCTCGATGCTGGTATTTTTCGACCTAGCAAATGGACTGTCGCGGTTTACATACGCAGACAAGCGGAATATTGTATAAGGTAGATATGTAACAGCAATTTATCTGGAATATATGCGCAGTTTAGGTATCATACTTTAACCATTTAGGGATTAGAAAAATGAACGCTTTCAAACACAATCCAGGTAGGGTATAATGTATTGTATTTAAACCCCGCCTTGGACGGCCTAATCAACGCTTAGTTTTGACAACTTTCTCTGGTAGCCACCAGAAAAGAGTTGGGCTTTTCAGAACCGTTTATTCATATAAAGCAGCCTTAGCGATAGCTGAAACATCTGCTTAGCTTCTATTTGTATCTTTGATTATGTTAATGGGTTTAGTGAAAAAAATCTATACATATTCGAATTATTATCAGTTAGTTAAAATATGCGGATTGGCTAAAGCATTATATGACAAAAAAAAACATTCGTTCTATATACATAAAGGTAACAATTAAATTAAAGGCTGACGACCTTAGAGACCGATAAAAACCGTTCGAAGCAACGGGGGCTCGACTTCCTAGGTTCGCTGAAACTGAACCCAGGCCAATGGAGCTACTAGGCTCATATTTTGTTGATTTTTATGTGACCAGAATGTCATCAACGTTTCCCTAATGACTATGCAGTAAACGGGTTCACACTGTTGAATGTTCTGTGAATATTCTTATTGGGTAGTTAGTAATAATATTTCCACCGAGACGGAATCGGTATACGGCTATATTATGGTGGCTGTATGTATCTGTTTCTAGAAGTAACGTGCGACAGTTCGAATCGGAATGTTTACTTAATTCTCAAGTGTCTATAGCTTATCGAATCCTGGTATCAATCGAATTTTGATGGTCACCTCGAGATTAGACCAATTGATGCGTCTTTTTCGCAGTTCACATTTGATAAGATGAACTTGGAGCCTCTGCCCGACTATGAAAGGCTGTACTTTTTTTCAGATCTCTGCTGCAAGCGCGCGCTTGATAATCCACTGAGATTCCCTGAAGGGATTTTGCCGATAAATCTTGAGCTCGATAAATTTGCCCAGCTCCGTACGGCCATGCACGAATGTTTAGATCGGTTCACGGAAGTGGTTGCGGTAGGACGTGAAGTCAATGGGAAGTGAGCAATCCGCATAGTAAAAAGAAGGAGCTCAGGAGGCTAATTGATAACGGTTATAGGAGGGATTGGATACTGTCCCGTAATAAACGAGTTTTCTGCGATAGGATAAGACACAGCCAAAGACGCTCAGACTGCAATACAGTTCGACTAGAAGGCGTTGCGTATGGCAAAAGACGAAGATGCAAGCAGTCAGCAACATCATAAGCAATTCCTTCAACTTGGCTTCACTGTTGTCAGCGCTTTGCTTTCATCCCCAGTCTCTAAGTACGTTGACGAAGATATTAATAATGAAGCTGTTGTAAGGACAACCTCTGATAGGTTCTCCGCGCTAATGGATAATATGGATGCACCTGTCGACTATGTTCCATGAAAGTGCAAAATAAGCCAGTTGTTGTTTGAGATGGGCTTCTAACTTGGCGAAATAGGATGCGCGGATGAAGAATTTATCATACTAGCTAGAGGTGAATTACGTATCTCCGATGCAATGAAACTAACCGATGGTTATCTACAGTCGATGGGGGCGTGGATGTTGAAATAGGATTGATCGATATCATGCGCTATTACAGAAATCAGTTTGCCGTTGATGATATTTGTGATTGGCTTGAATGTTTTGCTTCTTTTTGCGGAGATAAAGATGCTTTTCCATTTGAGTCTTTGTCGTTTTCCAATCGTCACCAGCATGGGCAACGGATTCGTGCAGGTTCTACTCCAGAAAATAAAATTTAATGTTTTTGCGGGTGAGCGTCGGTCGAAGCGAGCGAAATGACACACGTTTTAATAACCACGAGCTTAAAAAGGTAAAAAATGTAATAATCAAGCTTGCAAACTCGTTTGTTGCTCATAACAAACACGCCTTTACGCCGTGTGCTAATCGCCGAGTGCAGTCAGAACCTAGAATCGTCTTCGCACGTGCAGTTTTAGAAAAAAATAGACTCTCCGACCTTTTCCTCGTCGTATATGAAAAGGCTATGCCAGGGAATCACTTGAACTAGAAAGATTTTTCGATAAGTCTTGCCATGACGGTGCCGCTCGGTTTCGTAGACCTGACACAGTGACTCCGGACATCTCCAGGCAAAAAAGAAAAAAATGCTGAAGTAAACCGGCGTGCTTTGCTGCTGTTCCAGGAGAACATCAAAAACAAAGAAAATCTTCGCGATGAGACACTTAAACGAGTCGTTCTAGCTTAGTGATTCAGATCGAGGTACGTCAGTATCTCGACACACATGGTGAACGAAAGCAAACAGTAAGGATCCAGCGTATACAGTATAGTCCTCTGACTGGGCATTGTTTAGGTGGACATCGAAACCGGTAGAAACAAATACGCCTTAAAAGGAACTGTAATTAGCGGCACAAAGCCTAGGAAGTACCTTGAAGCGCGTTTTGCGCAGACCGGGCTAGTTATAGCTGGGATCTCTGCTGCTACGGCTACCACCGTTGACCTCAGCTAGTTGACCCAAACGTACTCCCTGTATACCACTGACGCTCTATATTAGACGAAATGCTGAGATGCAGCGTTCAGTCGCAATTACTTGTTGGATCCAGAGAGTTTATTAGTTACCTAAGATCGAAGTATCGGCGTAAATCCAAGACTCTTAAGCTGGTCAGTGACGGTCGTGAGTCTTAACAGGATCTTCCAATTCTCAAGTTGTTCTCTCCACTTATATGAGTCATGCGCTTTCTCGATATGATTGCAAAGGTAAAAATAATAGATCATAAACAGACTGATTTAAGAGATAGAGGATATGAGAGCTCTTTCGGGACACAGCGCAGTAAAAGGAAATCCATGACAGGTGCTATTCAGAGTTTTAGCAAAGGCACACCTCATGTACGTCAGAAAACTCATCCGATCAGAAACTACTCATCCTGTGAGATGTTAAAAATGCTTTTAACTCAATCAAGTAGAAGGTGGCAGTGAAAGTCTAAGACAGGAAAGGTATAGCACCGTCCCTACAAAGAATTATGCTGTCATCGTTGGTGACTAAAGGTGAATGTAGAGGAAACGAAGGCAACGATTGAGGTTTTCCGAAATTCGCGCTAGCCCCAAGCCTTTAGAATCTGCATACGATGGTATCTGGGAGATATCTGATATTTTGGAGGGAGTTGAACACATCGCTTGTCCGAATGATTCAGTTCTTCGAATTTCTCTGAAGAGAGAAATGTATGAGACGCCAAGCTTTACTGAAGCCTTGATGGAGAGGAGCTACCTCAAGATGGCTTAGGAGAAACGTGAAGTAGAAAATAAACATGACGTAATCGAACTCATCATTGGGGGTAAAAAGATACATATTAAAAAAGGGCGAAGTATCTGGAAGCCATCAAGGATATCAGCTTATCGGGTGTGGCATATATAGCGTACGCAGCGGGTAAGGCGCTCAGATCAGCACATACGCTAGCCAGACTAGTACCGAAGGTAAAAGAACAATATGAAGAAACGAGATACTTTCTGGTGTCGATAACAGAGTCGGTTGCGCTCTAGGGATCGCCAATATGTACCTCTGGTACGTGTTTCGGCAGCATAGGCTTAAGCTTTAGGCCAGCCCAGAAAACTATAGTAACGAAGTTAGCTAAAATTGGAGGTAGTACGAGATTGTACCGCAATAAGAATGATAGTCGTCAGTGACAGTTCCTCTAAGGAAGCATTTTTCTAATTCGTGTAAATCCAATGAACTCGAAAGAGTTCATCGAAAGAGTTGTTCCAGACAAGATTCGGTCGATCAGGGTTAACTCATGGAACAGTTCTCAATCTTCAGCCAGTCTCAGTCCTTTTTGCAATTGGTAATCTATGTGTAATTGATTTACCTATTTTCGTAGTTTGAGTATTGAACTAGTGGAATCTAGTCTAAATTTTTGTGCCCACCCATACGGATCCTGAGTAAGCGAGTTTCAATACCCGTCGTTTTTAAAGTTTTCCCGTCGACATTTTAAAGGATATGACTGATTATAGTTCCTTCTTTCAAGTTTAAATTACATGTAGTCTCAAATAGACAAAATTCTCAAAAGAACAGTCACCTTGTTTTAAATGGAGGTCCATTGGTATCTCTAGACAGTAGTTCTCTAGGTGCCGATATCCTGACTACAACCGGCGCACGTGAGACTACTTTGGGTCCGCCTTTGTATTCTGTAGTGCCCCTTAAGAGGAAACTATCTCAGTTGTTAACAACCCGAGCGTCCATTTCTAATTCTATTTACTAACTTTATTGTTTAAAGCTTACCGTGCTTAAAATGTAGAGTTTCTTACTAAGCTTAAAGAAACCTTTGCCGTGTGTAATTTTTGTCCCTGATGGGACCGTTCCCGTTTCTTATAAGAGCCTTATTACAAAGCCTTCTGCTGTTATTGATTCTATTCTAGAACGATCTGCTCCCGATCTTCATTAGCTAACCCAGTCTACAAAAAAGGCGTAAACTCTTCAAGAAAAAAATAATAGTCAGCTATATTGTAGCTTACTTGCTATCGAAACAACAATGTGGATTCGCGAAAGGTAAATTGTCAGAAAATCAGCTTGTCGCAGTGATATAAGACTCGCCTCTGTTTCAAAATTACGATGGCTCTAAAGTTTTTGGCCGATTTTATAATGTGTAATTAATTGAGAAGCTTGTTAAACTGGGAGTAGATCCCCGCTCGATGAGCTGGATAAGAAGTGATCTGGCAAATTGAACTTTTGGTGCTTAAACAATGACATGCACAAATCAAAGGGAGCACGTCCCAAAAGTGTGCCTCGTTGTTATTGTCTTTTTTTACCATCTTTACTTTCGATATAAAGCATATTTTTCTAGTGGAGTCTCTATGATTTAAAGCTGTACGATCCCCTCAGCAATGGTGACGACCGCTTGTTGCAGTAGTAATGATTACCGATGCTGTGTCCGCATGGTGCTACGATCATCCCTCTGTAAAAATATATGGCTATATATCCTCAAAATGAAATCATGTGATTATTTCTGAAATGAACTCGGTGAGGGGTCTAGGAATCGCGATGGCGCTAGAGCTTGAATTTGATTTTCGCTCTGACGAAATCGTTAAGGCAGCGACCGTTACCGTTGGTCTCATTTTAGATGCTTTTGAACCAAGAATTCACCTTTTTTTTATATTCATCTTTATTAAATTATCGTTGTTCTCAAATATTGTTATAAAATGTGATTACTCATACAAGAGTAAACACGTTAGCGGCATTTAGCGAGTGTTTCTAAAAAGTAACGTAGATAAAACTAGTCTGCCCCTTTAGCATATATCTCAATTGCATTTTTAGGTAGCTTCTTAAACCTGTTATTCGGTAACACGTCATCTTACGTTGTCACACACCGCAATGAGGAAACTGAAAGCTTAATAATAATAACATGTTTTCATGGAGAGTTGTCTGTGAACAATATTATCTGTAGGGTAATTATACATAATACTACCCTATAATGTTTGCCATTCCTTACATCGTTAAATTATAGTAGATGTATTAGGAATTTCCCTTCCTTAATGCAAACAAGGTAACATTGACTTAGCTAATGGTTGGCTACTAAAAGAAGGGGCAGCGCAAAATTTGTATACAAAGCTCCCCATGTTAAATAAAGCTTGTAACTTTCTACCTTATGTTTAATCATTTTACTTCTTCGTAGACTCTTTTTAGTTTGTCTACCGATTATGTTTACCTTTATTAATGCTAAATAATAGCCAATTCATATATAGTTCAATCATTGTGCAACATCTTCTCTGCTTAGAGGAAACGATTACTGCGCCGTATCTTACAATACAGCCAAACAATTTATCGTGCGTTGAAAACAATGAACCTTATAGTGGCAACTTGTCACTTAACGATACTGTGGCGGTGGATCAAAGAAAGCATCGTGTAGAATATCCAAGATGCGATACCCTGACCTCTGATATGCTACATTAATTTTCCATGAGAAGTGCCCTAAATAGAGATTTCCATAGCGAAATATCTTCCTTACATAAAGAAAAAAACAAACAGAACAGGCAATTATCTTCTTTTCATGATTTGTCAGCTGAGCGATCCGCGTGAGATACTCACCAATTAGCCCTGCATGGCATCGCTTAGTCAAAAATATTTGTAATTGTTCCTCTCGTCGCACTTCGATTTGATGCTGAAGATTGGTGCTTTAATAGCATGCTTTCATGGAGTGCCTAAGGAGTATTCATGTCGGATATTTAGGACCCTATGTAAAAGCTACTAGAGTTGTATCCTAGCGATACACGTTGCAACGGCCAGGATGATGCGCCTTACTTTTTTCACATCTGTTTGTTACCAAGAAAACATAACGATAACGTGAATCTTTGCAGCCAGTCACGTTTGGCCAATAAAAAGTCTACTTGCGACGTGGTTTTCATTTTTGTTACAATTATCGATGGACCACATCCGCAGCGACTTGCTCCTGCGAAAGTTCGCCGGTCTGATACACCCTAAGTCCGTCCTGAATCCGCGACCATTTATGGTGCCTAGTTGATGAGCTGCTATATTAGTCAATAGCATTGAGCCAAGAAATCCTGTCCAAGCGATCGATGAAGTTCCGGCGTTTCAATCTTATTGCATGGAACAGAGCATCGGGAAAAATGATAACCAACTGGCGAACACCACTGTATATACGTAAAATTGGACAAAACAGTAACAGCATAAAAATAGAAAAATAAACTCAAAGCTAAGTTTCTTTCTCGCTTACCTGTTACTGCCGTAGAGTAAAACAAAAAAAATTGTGACATACATTTGTGAATAATGTGAACAGCTGCGAATGCGTAAACGTAACCGCAGATATTGTACGATATGAGTAAATAATGTATGATACGATTATTTCAACAAGTAGTTTACAACCTGTTAAGTTCTTTAAGTATTCTCTTTAGCTGCTTGCATTTTTTTTTACTTACTACAAATTTGGTCTTATTTAAATTCGTTTTTATTCCAGAATCTGATGCGATCTTGCAGACGATTGGTAACAACTGTGAGAGTAGACAAAGATGAACCTATAGGTGGTACCAAATACGGTATTCACATACAGAACGCTTACTGCCTTTCTCATTGTTAAGTATTGTCGTATGATTTGACGTTTAGGTCTTCAGTTCAGCTTTACACGACACAAACAAAATAAACACAACACATTAGCTATTTTCGAAATTAGGCTTCGCATGATACCGATTCGAATTATGGCTAATGCGTGAAATCGTCGTTACAGACCAGCCCAGCTTTATAAGGGCCGATGCTTTTAGTGTTCTAATTAAAAACAGACGTAATATATAAATTATAAATATACATAGAAGTCTTTCTGGTTTTCGCATAGTTTGTTCAGTTGCTATAATAGAACATAATTAGCAGGGCATCGCGATCAGCTATTTTGAAGTGTTTTTTTTTCTTTTGATTAGAGTAAAGTCTTAATTGCGCTAGCCAACAATACTCACCTGCTGATTTTGCGTTAGCGTCTGGCAAAGAGACACTTGCACTTAGAGTATGAGGAGCGATCCGATTCGATAGCGTAGCGCTCAACATCAAGAATTGCCACATGCGTTCTATTTATACGTTTTTCTACGTATACGTATATTTACATAGATACGGTTCTTGTAAATCAATCACTTTATAGATAATCTCTGTGTCGTATAATTAGGATTAGCTAAAGTCAAATTGTAATAGACGTGATCCGAATGTGACTGAACAGCTTCGTATTGTTTCCGGAAATCGTTTCCGGAAAACACAATCCCTTCTGTGTCTTCATACTTAGTATTCGCTTCGTCTGCATAGGGCAACGAGATGACTGGATGAAGCTTTTTACCCATTCCCATCACAAGCGTTAGCCCACATAACGAGCACGAATGCAACACACACACGTGCGTCTTCTATAACAATTAGATAGAGGAGTATTATTTTTTGACTGGTACAAAATCATTTTTAGAGGTTTCCGCCATAGAGTTTCACACCGCAAACACGAGGTTGACCGACGACTACATAGGGGAAATAATGTTAAAAGAAAAAAAATAACTTTTATTTACGATCTTTTTTTACTTGTCGACTAGTCCTGCCGCTGATCGAACGCTTTTGTATCCATTTACTGTGACGTTATGGTTTATCGTTGTACTGTTTAATGTTACTTTTTTAAACATTTGCCTGTGTTCGCTGGAAGCGTACGATGCTGCAGTGGTATTCACATTGGTTGATTAAGTGCATTTGAAACTAGCCGTTTTTCGAAACAGTCTCGGACCCGCCATTCGTTTTCTGTCGACTTTCGTCTGGGGGTACAACTCGCTGTCCCCATTGTCGTCCTATTGTATCGCCTGTTGTTACGGCAAAAATGAATACAGCAACTGTTGCCGATCTATGCTATTAGGTCGCTTAAAATACGGGTGCGAAATTTATACTATTGTTATTGTTATCGTAAAAAGTAGTTTTGTTCAGTCATAGTCGTCTAACGACGGAAAGTGCTTCGGCCGGTTGTACAGCCAGGACAAATGTATCAGCTGAGTTTCCTCTTTGACTAAGACGATTACTTTCGCTGTTGGCCTTAATGAGATTAAAAGTAAATCGCGTTTTTATTATGATAACTGGGAAGTAAGGACCTCCTGTTAGAAAATAGGAAAGAGTAATTATCTACCGGTAACCACCATGTGCCCCTTCGCGCATGGTACAGGGCATAAAACCAGAGTGAACACGAACAGCAGAGGCGTTGTTTCATGATCTTTAACTTTGATTTAGTCCAACGTTATTTAACTATGGTGATTCGTGAATACATTTCGTACTTAAAAATCATGTATTTATTTAGTTAAACTCGACGGATAAACTGGCCGGTGCATCCTAAATACGAAACAGATTTCGGACACATATTTATTTCGAATTAGACAAATTCTGTGATGAGAATGAACATTGATAATGAGATCTTAATTGTAAATTATGTTTTAACTCAACGGTTTTTTTTTCGAGATACAACCTGCATCCTAGAAGTTCCAATAGATATTTGGAAACATCTATTAGAATTTGTCAAATGTGTAATTAACGAATAATTAATTCCTACTTCTTTATAACGCAGAGGCCGAAACAATCGTTGCGATGTACTAGAAGGTTTGCTTTGCTAGCACAACATATCCGTTTTTGTGTGTATGCGTTATGACTTACATTTTCCTACAAGTGAAATAGGCTCGAGTAGGTTTTAAGCGAAAAAATCAATCGTTTCAAAGGTTTCAACAAAAAAAAAAAAGACAATTTCAGAAGATTTGGTGATCTACCAAAGCTTAACGATGCTAAAAACAAAATGTAGCTACTAAACGAGTACTTCGCCTTCGCGTTTCTACACGCTTAATACGTTTCTGCATATTTGTTTCTAATGTGATTCAAACGTTACTACTTACACAATCATCTAGTTGTTAGTGATGTTAGTCGTTCGCCTCGTGTTTAACTCATATTTTCGGTACGAAAATGTGTCTGTACGTCTTGTAAGTGGGGAAATACAAAGCTCTCGTTAATAGGTGAAAAGTTAACTTGGAAATTTCAGGTAGAACAAAAGGGCTTATAAAGATCTCGGGAGAAATACTTGAACACAGGGTGCCTATAAACGACGAATCATTAGTATGATATTTAGATGATATTATTGCAAAAAGCGAAAAGTTTTCTTATTATACCTATGCTTTTAGAAAGACTATCAGCCATATTACAGTATATGTCTCTTAACATTGCATTGGTTAGTCATGCGTTGAATAGGCGCTTTTGATTGTAAGATCCATTGTAAAACATATATAGATACTTGTCACTTCTGCATGTTGACTTCCTGTGTTGACACAAACAAAAAATGTAAATAAATGTCATTAAAGAAAATCGTATACTTACTTCGATGTAATAGACCATAAACGTTAACATTGCTTCGTAGTCTTTCGCAATGCAGGGTAAGTTGGTTAGGGTCAATAAGCAATACTCATATCTGTTTTTTTTGTTATCGGGACTCATCTAATTCAGGCTTGAATATAACACAAGCAGGATTTCATGGAAAGAGGAACTTTTCTATCCCAGCCTTGCTTTCAATTAAATGTTGCACTTCCATTCCAGAATATTCTGTCTCGTGCCCACGGTATTCGTTCCCTGGGATCCGCATGCATGAATATGGTTATGGTTGCTGGGGGCAATGCGGACGCTTACCAGGAATTTGGACTCCATTGTTGGGACATGGCGGCTGCAAAGCTAATCGTAGAGGAAGCCGGGGGCGTCGTGATGGACATGAACGGTAAGTGGCAGCAGCACTACCTCGCATGATAATCTCTCTCTCTCTCTCTCTCTCTCTCTCTCTCTCTCTCTCTCTCTCTCTCTCTCTCTCTCTCTCTTTCTCTCTCTCTATATATATATATATATCCTTCTGCTTAATCCAGAAAGTAATTAAGGCAGGGCGTTAAAATGTGGCGACGACATTAAGTGACCAAGCTGTGTGCTTGTTGTACTAACTATTTATATGAGTCCTTTGAAAATTTCTTTTCAAGATAGCGTCTGTCGCCACGTGGCAGTAAAGTTTGGATGGTATCCTGTCTACGGCTATTCAGGCAGGTTTCTTATCCATTAAAGATTTACACGTGGAATAGGCCACATGCGTTTCTAACTGGCCTGGAGTCAATACATGGGGGACCTATTTTTTACTCAGTTCCCGCATTCTTACGTTACCTATGAAATGCCAGTTATGGCCGACATAGTCCTAAAACTTTGAGCTCTTCTTCTGTGAAAAGCCTCCTTGATTACCGCAATGCGTTCGTCCTTCGGATCTTGGCATCTGGTAATTTCGTCGCTGGTCGTCAACACTCCAATATCAAAATATTTTTTTTGTCTAATGTGTTCTACATTCTCCGATAAATTACCGCATCGCTGTGGCGTCCGAAAAACAAATATTTGGCCTCTGAAGGCTGTTTTTCCTTTTAGACTGACGTCTCCGGAAGTAAACAACCGGTTTCTACTCACCAGTTTCTAGAAGTCCGGACTGTTTACCAGCCGGATTTCGTTTATCATTTTCGCTTGGAACGGCCTGATATATCTACCAGTCTATTCCTACTCAGAGTTGCTTGGTGACTAGCAGAGACCATAAATATTAATAGACGATCGCCGTATAATAGCTGATGATAAATCAATATTAGAAAATTTTAGATCATTTGATGAGCATTAAGGTCGACTTAAAAAATACGACACTTTTATTGTAACCACCTTCCTGTCAATGACATATATATTTTATTTTTTTTTTATTTTATTCTCAACCAGTAAAACAGTCTGTGTACAAGCAGTTAAAGCTGCGGCCGATACCTTGTACCGTCCTTACCTTTTGAATATGCAATGGCAATGTACTTTTGAGGTCATCTACATGCAGATGTTGAATAGATCAGTCGCGTCAACGATGATCTGCTCTGTACATTTAGTTTAAAGGATAAAGCAGACCCAGATGGTAAACCGGTTTCACTTTCTTTTATGCGCTGTGATCTTCATCTGTCATGGCAGATGTCATCCTGAAGATTAACCACAGTATACCAGAGCCGCGAAGAAAGCTTGCATTGATACTTCAAGGAAACTCCATAGTTTAAAAATTATCTCTCATGCACGCGTTTTTTCTGGACTTGACCTTTGCAGTGGCGTAGAGATACAGGATGCCTATAAACTTGTATCTTTTAACCTTTGTGAATTAAGCACGTCCTTTGCACGCAAGCTACATTGTTCATTTTTCCTGGGAGAGAATAGGTGAAGCTGTAGCTCGATAATAATTTCGCAAAGGTCTTAAAACCTTCATTTTTGTGAGATTTACGAAGGATTCTAGTCATTTATGTACCTAGCAGTTTTCACTTCATATAATATGTTCTGTTTTTCGTTTTATACATACTTAGCTCAAATGAAATGTGCACGATCTATTCAGTGTTCGTCCAGGTACATGTTAAGCGTTCTCTAGAAAAAGCGGAGAAATTTAAACAAACACGGTGTTTAAAAAATGTAAGCTAACTAAAATCGGAAAATTCCATCTCGAACTGAAGTCCTGGCCGAATTTGAAAGTATTTGGACGACCCACCGTACTCGAAATATGCTTTACTACCCCATAAGTAACAACGACCTGTTTGATCTGAGCTGAATAAATCTTAGGACAACTAGTGGTTTGTTTCGCCCATTTAGCCCATTTTCTCGACACGCACAATACGTAATGGTCCGAGGCACAGAAGCAACAAATGATCATAGTTCATCAATAAAGCGATCGTAAACAAATCATTTCAACTGTCAGGGTGTAACCCTATTTTGTGAGTCTTACGCGAAACGAAATGTCATAATTCATGCCTGTCATGAACCGAAAAATTGTATAAATAATTAAAGAAAGCCAACTGATAAGTCAATTTCGACTTAGCTGATTTTTGGCCGATACTGGTTACCTACTCACACCGTCCCATCAAATCCGTCCGTGCTTTAATTTGCAGCTACAACATTTGGTCTATTTACATTGCCACTATGATTATCTTAAGCAAATTTTCCTATTATATTCTAATATAGAACTAAGTATTTTTAGGCTATTGATATAGCCTTTATAATAAGTGTGCTAAATTTGTTGACTAGAAGTAATGGTGGTGTGACACAATATTGGCTATACATGATTATATGGATCGTTTATTACCGCTGGCTTGATTACAGTATAGTTTAACAGAAAGCTATATTGTATCAAACGTCATCGCGTTACGTACAGAATCTTCCATTTGTCAGCTCGAAATAAAAGAAAACGTAACTGAAAAGGAGTACGCAACACACGGCCCTACTGGAAGTTAAACAATGCAATAGTTGTTGATTAAACAGTGTTAGACGCGTCGTATTGAAGCAATGGCTAGAAAGCGGAAAATCCATTGCCGACAGCGCCTCCGCCTGCCCCTTCGTGCGATGCGCCAAAGCTTATCACTCCGTAAGAAAATATATTCTACCAGTGTCACATGATCGTGCCCTAAACTACCCTAACAATGATGAAGATCATTTCGCATTATATATTGGCCCGCAAAGCTTCCCGACTATATAAGTAGGTTCCAGTTGTCTGAAATTTTCTTCGCGAGAAACATCTGTAAAAATAAGTTCGACGCTTATAACCTTAAAGCCGTCGAGGTGTGACAGGCAACATGTGTTGCCTGTCACACCTCGACGTGTGTTGCAACCCAGCTAAACTTTCTCAGCGGCTCTAGCTAACTTAACCGCTGTCAGAAGTTCGTACTTTCTGCGTTGAAAACACAGACTATACTTGATATATAATACATTTGTGACATTCGACGAATAAAATTAAGCAGCATCTGACGCATTTGTATACATAGATACGACTAACTCAGTATTCTTCCTAACGTTCTTGCGACCCTGATGGAGCGCAGGTGATCCCATCGATATCATGAACCGGCGTGTCCTGTGTGCTTCGACTCCTGAACTCGCCCAACAAATCATAAAACTGGTCCAATACATCGACTATGAAAGAGATTAAAAACAGGTAAATGGATGTTTCCGCAGAGCTGCCTTGTTGCAGAAGTTGGCTGTTGCAGAAAATGACTGTTGTAGAAGACATCACAGCAGATTGCTCAACATAATAGGACACAGCTTTTTTTCCTATTACTCCTACTCGGTATCACCGTTCTACATAGCATCGTTTGTTGCTTTAATTAAGAATTCATATATAATACGGCTACATAGGCGCATACTCTATCTATGTGTGCCATTGGATAATATGACAGAACTTCAATGGGTACTTCATAGGCAGCATTAGAGTGTCCTAATAGCGATATAATGATATATGCGTATGTATGTGTCTAGCCATATTTATTGAACCAAACGATATTATGGGGCAATTAATCATGTGTTTTTATATGGCGCGGTGCTCATGCTATCATCAAGATTCAATCTGATGACGAGTAATAATCACATAAACACCTATTCGCTAGATTAGATAAATATATCTGAGCAAATAGTGGTGTCCATAAAAATAGATACGGTTGCTTCACATCTTTTTGTTCATCAGAAATGGAAAGTCTTTTGCATGCAAATCGAAATAACGCTTCTCTATTCAAGTACGTACTTTCTAGGTCCATACTTGGACAATTACCAAATAGTTTGATTTTTAATCATAGGTAATCAAGTCAGCTTGTCTTAAGAAGTTTTATGTAATGTTTAAAGGCGGTACTAGAAGTTATTCTATTGAGAAGATAAACGATTTCTACATTTCAGATCTTTCATGCGAGTCGTTTGTTCAAGATAGCTATTTACGAAATCTTCAGCTGGCAACAATTGCACGGTATCTTAGAAACTGAGCCGGAATAAGCGGGCGTGTTGGTTGTCCTGGACACTGACGACAAGCTGGATCGACAATTAAACTTGATGTGATGAAATAAAAAATTACGAATTAACAATGTCACCTTTGGCCTATATGATGACCGCAAATTGTCCTGTACTATTTAATTAAAGAGATGCGTAGGTTTGCACGCATGGAGTGTGTAGCATGACTAACACACGTAGTAATAAATTGATGTGGCGTACTAGCTTTTTTGAATAATCTTTATTAAAACAACGTTGGCTACATAATCAGATGTATCGACATTGTTTGGTCTGTATCTACGCGCTGTGTCGTGGACTAGACCCTGGCAAAGTTGTAGTTGTAACTGTAGCAAAAATAGCGTAACTACAAAAAAAAATTAAAAGCTACAATTGACGAGCTCTATCTTTCGTGGTTATCTCTAAGTGGCTAGGAGAGCAGACTTATATCAGGGCAAACCTAACGTGTCGGCCTCTCTTCTAATTACTAGAAGAGTTGTTTCACCGTATTGTTATGGTTATTTTGAGTAAGCCTATTTTCCATACCCTTAATCGTTTCTCGCATGAGAAACAAAGCGCTATCACACAACGGCCATCAAAAATGGCCTCATCTACATGTAGTCAGAGTCTAGAGAACGGAGGTTATCCCAGGTTGTTCTAGCGAGGTCACAGCAAAGGGAACAAGTTTCTCCTGAATCAGGATGGGTCAGTTCTCCAAAGGAAGACCTTTAAAGTCATATGCGTCGACGAGCCAGATTAGGGGGCAATAAATTTTATTGTAGTAAATAATGACTTGTCTGAGGCTTTGTTTTTCCTTTTTATCAACACATAGACTCCGCCTCCTATTTCAAAATTATCCTGTGTAGGGGCTCGACAGATGACGTATAGTCAGCTATGCAATATTATCCATCTTGCGGAAGCCTTCAAAAGTAACTATTACGGCTAGTCAAAGCCATTGAAGATTTCGATTCACACTGTTTATGATACCATAAGGAAGTCACAGATCGCGCCGATCAGCTGTAATGTAAATATTAGTAGGCAAACTGGGTGGCGGCAGTAGACAATTCCACAATGGGATGAGTAGGTGTGTTGTATTGTCTGCTAAATATGTTTTACACAGCAGGAAGACAAATCGGCGTAATTCACGATCGCTTGGACGGCGCATACCCGAGGTAACACTCTGGATGTTATTACTTGTATATTATATTAGAGCGAAGCCGATAGAGCGCCGCTACCTGCAGTACCCTCCGATGCCCGACTGACGTGTTATGGTCACGTCGTTCGTATTGGGTAACGCAAACTCATAGGCTGATCCGAGTCAAAATGCACCCATACCGGACGACGGGGTGGAGATTACTCATTTCGAAATCGAACGCTAAAAAGAAACAATATCATGTTATGGTAAGCTTATGAACGTTTTGAAACGAGAAATACGATATAAACGTGTGTTATATAAACTGATTTTTCTAAATAATTAGAACTACGTCAAATGTTGGTAAATTCACATATATGCCGCAATTACGTGGGTAAATAGGTACTGTGTTCAAGGTAGATTCCGATAAGTAAATTTAGAAACTTTCTTCATTCTGTATTTCGCAAATGAGCAGTTACTTAATTAAACTATACTAGAAATTATTAATGGTGACCATAAAGAGAGGTCTTGTCAGCAGTATGTTTGCCAGCTAACCAACTAATTGAATTGAATTGAGCTTTCCAGCTAATTATATGAAACCTGTTTAGTAATATTAAGCTAAAATTGTTGTTATTGTCAAATAATGATGATTTACACTTGAATTAAACTGAAGACAATAAGGCGCGTCCATGAACGGGCATGGTTTACCCGTGTACGTATATATATGCAGTGGCTTATACTTATCTTCTATGATGCATCTACTAAGGGTACGATCAGATTTCGTGTTTCACAGGTATACCTAGTGCATTTTTTTTGCATTTTTCTAAAATTTTTTAATACAATTTCACTTTACTGTTTATTTGGCCCTTCGCCGACTATTAGCCTGGCGAGGATCTGGAATTCTATTACGTTATTTTTGATTATTTTGTTAATTGGTCAGAGGGAAACCCACGCGAGGTAACGCTTCAATTGAATTGTTAAGGGGTTTTTGGGAGAGGTTCGTCTTTGACTGCACCTTATAAATAGAAAATTCAGGAGCGGTTAATTAATCACGTTCTCGTTAATGTTAGGCATTGTCCAAGTAGACGGACGCCTAAAGCCAATACCGACTGGAAATATGAACTCGCTGACGTGCTGACGTAATCATACGCACATATAAACAAGCACACATAAACCGAATGATTTTTTTTGTCTATAAACAACAATTCAAAAACACTAATGTTATAAAAATAGCATAACAATTGGATTCTGTAATAAAAGCGGATCTGTCTGTCGTTTTACGTAAACTTAAAGTGATTTACAATTAGGTTGTAAATTTAAATCCAAACAAGTAACGGTCACGAATTGGTAAGCGATTAAAGGAACGAACGCTTCGTAGTTACGTTTCAATGGTCGTTGTAATATGAATATCATAGCCCCTCTATGGGGCCACAGTATTGTTACACAAACGAACGCTTGTAAGTGCAGCGGTAAGATTAGCGGACCAATTGAAAACTATTGCAGGTAACATTTGACACTGGCTTTTATTCAAAACTTCCTATTTGGACCTTTCATTGTTTCACCATCATGAACATAATACAATTCTACTCATCGCAGTGTTCCACTGGGAGTTTAACCAGTTTGGCCTGCATTAAAAGCCAGCTTTACGTTACGTTTGAATACAGTGATTGATAAATCTTCATATTGATCTTGGTGGCTCTCTTCAACAGAACACGTTGAATATTTAGCTGAGCCAAACGCAACAGGTGGTGCCGCAGATAATCGCCACGTAATGGCCTGTTTTTTTCTTTTTAAGGGTAGAATGGACATCCGGCCACGCTATTTACGTCATTTGTGCTGGTTAATCATGAGACCCCGCAGTGGATAATATGCATAAAACTACTGCTTACTGCCTAACAAAACTTTTCCTTCAGAACAAAAAAAAAATCAGTGATAGCTGCCTCCGACGTCACACAAGTACAAATATATGAAACACAGAATGGTATAATAATGATGACGATGGTAGTCCCGCTTTATCGCTATAAAATTTCTGTCTAATAGCTGAGTTAAGTGTCATCTTCTCTAGCCTTTCTATTCATCGGATAATGTAATTAGTTTACTTAACCTTTTTTGATACGAATCAGAGAATTCCTCAAGGGATTTGCTTCTATACGTCCGCTTCTAGTTGCGAAGGTAGACATTATAGGGCATAAAACGTTCACTCGATATACACTTACGGCTCAGAAGAGATGCGATCATTTAGCTAATATAATCTGCGTCGCCCTTCGACGCGAAAATGCATGTCCCAGGTGGAACTTCGTAAAGTTACTTTTTTGTTTGTTTCCATCAATTACATTATTTTGATATATGATTAGGCTACCCTTTACCTCTCTTCACCGATACAATTTGGTTTCTTTTTAAAACATTGTTATCGGAACGAACAGGTAAAGATGTTTGGACCGTACGACCACTTGAAGCAAACACTACTGAAACCTGCATAGATCGGTTAAAGTTTGCTCATACCCTGTCGAAAATCCTTAATGTTGCTGTTGCCCTTTATTTTTTCTAAATCGATGTTCCATTGAGAACCAATCTGAAATCGTCTGCACATATTAAAAACAATTACTCACTACAAAACCACTTCCATTTGAAAAACGTTTCGTTTGAAGTAGTCCTTCATAAATTTCCATCCAAATTGTCCTTGTGTAGCTTGACGCCTTTTAATTCTTGACCCAGCCCATTTTGAGATCGTAATTATTTCATGTGCTTCCTGTTCGACCAAATTATCCTTTAATGGCATCTGTGTCATAGTTGACGAATATTAAGCTCTAATATTACCGCCTCCACCGCAATACCACCTCATAATGAAAGGAATCCATATTGGCGTGAAGGGGATCGACGCAGCGGATATTGCCGCTGTATCCGTGTTAGCGAGCGATCTAACTGGCTCACTGATGACTTCTTTCATTTGTGTTAAACGTCAGATTATCAGAACACTTATGCAATGCTGATGTTAGTGCCATTTCAAAATTGCGGGCATATGAACCGTCGCGGGACCTTAAGGTGTTCTGTCTATCACGTCGCTCTTTCTGGTAACCTATGTCGGTAAGTATGGCCGACTCTTTTCTTTCAGTGCTATACGCCCGTACAAATTTATGGTCTTTGAAATGCGGGAGGCAGGAACGAGGCGGCGCGGGTCGACCGAGAAAATTGAGATTAAATGACCTGACAGATCCTGTAGCACTGTATTTGCCTTGTACTGGACAAATTAATGTTGTTGGCGTTGCTGTTCTTTTACTTTCTGACAACAGATAAAGTCCGCATAGAAACAGGGCGATATCAGAGCGATGCCGAGACAAGGTCTAGCGTTCTATATGATTATCCAGAACAGTTGATCGACATTTGCCGCAGACAAACAGACACATTATAGTATTATCGACATATTTGGAGGCTCGTGGTAATCACCGCTGTGCGTTTCGTCCTTGTTACCATCAATAACGATAGTGTCTATTGTGTCCGTGGTGAAAGATACCTAGCAGTGTAGCAGACATTCTTGTTTGTATCAGCCCCGCTAACATCGCTTCCCTTTCGGCGTACTTCTTTCAATGACCATTTGCTACCTGTTAATATCGCCAACGAATAGTGGTAATTAACGTCCCACTCTAGCGTCGAACGGAAGTGAAAAAAAAACTTATATAGAAATGTCGAAGAAGCTTATAGAATGTTTATGCGAACGTACTAGAAAATTACAATAGTATTCCCATACAGATATAGTAAATAGGTGACAAACTCTTCTATGAGAATATGTCGAACTTTCGTGGCGTTAAGTTGTTTAACTTGAACCAACTCTCTAGCATTGGTCACGCTGTTTGTTCGTTGACATCAGGACAAGTTGTGAGGTCGAAATTTTTTTTCGCTGGTCCTGGTGTCCGACCTTACAGTTTTTGCTAGGGTGTTGTGCTACGGCATTTTGCCGTAATAGAGCTACATCGTAAGTGGGTAGAAAATAAGAGATAGAGGAAAGTTTCAGCCTTTTCGTCAAGATAGATTTGCTTCCAAGCTATCTATTTTGTATATTTTTAATGCAGAACAGCAGAGGAACCACACTGCAGACTTGAACACAGCGACCTGCCAGTTCCAGTCCTGATGGGCTCGCACGTGCATGGCCTTTTATTGACAAACTGGCCAAGAAAGTTTTGTTTATCATTTGTAGAGAACCTGTGTTTGCACAGGTTCGCATCCTCGCATGGTCGGGGCAGGAGTAAATCTGTTTTTTGATATGACGATTACCAACTCAACGAAACGAATATCGTTCACCTAATTCACCAACATATTCTTGACCTCGTTTATTACTGAGATAAGAATGAAATTCTGCGATGCTTTACCATTACCTACATCTTGAGAGATTCTGCAAATACTTAATTTTATATAGTTGGTGCTTCCATTTGATTTGACAATCGTTTACTCAGGTATAGCGATAATAAAATCGTGTCGAAATCAGCATCGTTAATTTTGGCTGGGGTACCGGTATAACATAAGTATCTAAACCTTAAGCAGACAACTAAAAAATAAGGAAGTTAAGGCCTGGTGGAGTGATTGGGCTGGTGTCTTACTCAGTATTTCATTCTCTGACAAGCGGTGAGTATTTATTACATCACAAGGCCATATTTTAACTTCAGTGTTGTATTAACCGTATCAGCAAGTGTTTGTTATTGACGAAACGCTTGTAAACCTAACGAACAATGTAAGCCGGTAGATTAACTGGCAAAGGACAAGTAATAAATGTGCTGTTTAAAAATGAAAGCGATAACATTGTGCTTAGCATGCAACCTGGGACAGTCCTGCTACGGTTGGGCAATTATTAATGTTGGCCATTCTAACGGTGGGGCTTTAAGCATGCTAATTGCGTTCCTGTTTTGCGTAAAAAAATATAATCCGCTACCGTGACACGACTTTAATTTAAATATACATCGACTGCGCAGCTCTAACCAATTATTTTGCTTTAATTTATGTATATATAGTTGGAACCAGAATTGTTGGTACAGAGTAACAGATGGTAGAAAAGGGCCCATTGCTTTTTTCTGTATATGTACTTTATACATACTTTATATATATATACTTTATACAGTGGCTCATTTTACAAATACGCTGAAAACTGCGCCCCCGTTCTTACTCAGATCTAATTTGCATTCACGAGATGCACTGAACAGCTAGGTTTCATAATTATTTACACATGGTTAGCTGATAGTTGGCATCTAAATAAGCGTAAACGACGGTCTCTTACAATTGAGCTAATGCCATCGTCACGCCGTAAGCACATCTTCTCAAATGGCACATCTTTATTGAGCTGAACTTAATTGCCGAGCTACGTACATTTATAAATAGAAAAGCACATGCTGGACGCGTGCTGACGCCAGGCTGGCAACACTGCTTCTGCAGGGCCGTTTAAAGGCCGAACTTTTCTGTTCTAATTAATTTTCATCGCCACGATGACTGTTGTGACGACGGTAACGATTTTATATCATGACAGCTATTATCATGGTCATAACTACAGCCATTGATAATGTTAGTATTCTTGACTTGAAATTGTTCCTTTTCGTTTTCTTTCCCAATCTCTCCTTTCCGTCGGCGTCTATCCTCTGGAGCATTGCTTCTCGACGAGCGGAAGTTGACCGTAAACACCTTTGTGCATCGCCGTTTGACAGCTATCTGGCTATGCGCGACCCTGCCGTAGCGTGCATCCGCGATTGTTGCCGTTACTGATAGCGCCTACGATGATCGGCCGGTCTGTCGTTCGAAGTTGTCAGCAGTAGACAAGCAAGCTAATCCCGCTAGCCATTCGGTGAATCAAAGCCGGCAAAGTCCTGGCAGCACAACACAGGCGCCATGCGGTTGAGGGCGCTATCCTGTCTATTCGAGGATTTCGCGTAGTCCTTCTGGCCTACCGCTTACCTGCGTGTCCGGCCGTCACCAGGAGACGAGTAACTGCTGCTGCTATTGCCTTCGTGCTGATGTTGACATGGCAGCATCTAGACACCATCATCTAGCGACATACTCAAGGACACGCACATACAGACATTCCCAAGAAATCGTGAAGTCAATAAGTTCAACCGTAAAACACAGGCCAAACGATAGGTATAAACCCAACGTGACGTACACAAATGAAACGGCAGCACATCGTCTGCCCAATGTATCGCATTCGACAACGCTATTCTGCGGCGTCGATATTAATGATTCATTTCTGACAAAAGAAGGGAGGAAGCGGCGTGCGACCGATACGGTTCAGAGCAGGCAGTTGTCTGGTCAGAGAGAGACCTGCTCAGCGTTATAGGTAAGTCAAAATGAATTGTTGTGTTCGAATTGTGAGAAATACGAGCTTTGCGTAGCTATGACGGCTGATAATAACGTTGTTGCTGCTAATGCTTGTATTACTTCTACTGCTAACGCATTTCGGGTCTAATCGCTCTCATTCGTACTCGTGACGCTTGCGGATAGTTTACCAATAACTTCACCGGCAACCCCGTCCAACAGCCGTTAACGTTGAGTTGCTCTAACATCGGACCAGCGGGCATAAACTTTGTAAGTTTACGTTAGCTAGGTAAGCACTCATGAGCTTCTTTGGGTGACATTTAACGCAGCGCGTACACAATTGAAGCATTATCTTCTTATTGTGATATATTCACTAGTCTTGCTACTATAGGTTAAGCAAAGATAAGTGATACGACAAGTGTACTAATATAATGGGCAGGTATTTATCTCTAGTATTATTACTATTATCAGTGTTAAGAGTTTGATTACGGTTTAATATTAATTGCGGTAAACGAATCGAATAGATGAAGGGACTGCTTGCCCTTCAGAACTGCTTGCCCTTCAGACGGTAGGTAACCTGTCGTAGAACGACCACCTAACTCGTAGTGGGTTTGTGTTGGGCGAGTATCGACGAGCGTTTTAACTTGAACAGATTCGCTGATCACTCCGTAGGTAAGCTACAGTCACAAATGAATTGTATGGCATCAAAAGCAATTAGATGCCTGTACATTGACGGACAGGATCCGGCGATTTCTATCAGCAGCTGCTTAACCTCTTTACTCGTCTACGTATGATGAACGCTTGAGCATTACGCATTACGCTGATTGAGGCCGAGCGCATTAGGTAATGCTAACTTAATGGTAGGAGCAATTGTGGTGGTAGTTAACAAGTGTCTACCGCAGGCTCACGTAATTAACTTACGAACACCTCTCTTTCTCTCTCTCTCTCTCTCTCTCTCTCTCTCTCTCCATAACAACGCTTAGCGGTAGTATTAGCCGTTGACCTCAACGTTCATTCCAGCAGTAGACAGATCAGAATCACTCAGTGAACGCTGGCTATCCTCAAACCTGGAAGATGCACGCTTCCTTTCGTGTGGTATTTCCGAGTGTATAGTATGTATCCGCGTGTATTTAATGCGTTCGAGCACGTGACGCGTGAACACGACGTTCTTATAATGATCTCGAATCACCCACTATCGTAGAATTACTTCCGAGAACAATACCAGCTGAGGCAAGATATGACGCTGATGTGAAGTCTTAGATACAGAACAGAGAAACCGTGTATAGGAGCACTAACCAAAATAACTATTACGGCCATCGTAAGTCAGGCTTCAAAACACGGATACCATAAAAAGTAGCATTTCGTAACAAGGAGACCACTTTTCAAAAGTGATGTCCTTTCTCCTCTTTCCGACATGCCATGTTACATTAGAATTTTCGATTTGTTCAATCCTCATAACAATGTGTAGGTAAAGCGTAGCCTAAGACGCACTAGGTATCAGATGACGAGTTGATTTTTTCCTTAAGTGCAAAGGACATAATCCACTGCAAGACGACGATTTTTTTTCGCACTTTACGTAACGTAGAGTGAATGCGGCCTAAAATTCTATTTACATAGCCCTCAGCACCATGCCACATTTCTTTAGACATGATAAATGCGAGTAGGTATATGGAGACCTTCTCCGCTAAGCGAATGGGTAAGAGTAAAGTGGTATATCAGGTATTTTTTAACCGTCCCAAGGTGTATTCTATATATTCCTGCAATTTGCTTGTTGTAAAGCTGTGAATTCGTTCCTGTAAGTTGAGTTCGCTTGTTACGGAGAGTATAGCCATAAAAAAAATATGCTAATTGAAGAAGTCAATTATAAACGAAACAGGCATTTACAACGATGTAGAGCTTTACCTATTAATTTTTCCAAGTTTATACAATGTCGGACATTTTTGGAAAGTATATTTCCGATGAGAAAAAAAATCGGTAAGTGCTATAGTGCCGACACAATTCAGGTGTCGACAGAACTGACGCTGACTTCTCTAGGACAATAGGAAGTAGTAAGCACGATAGATGGAATTTGTAGTAAACAGCCAATTTTTGATACCACGCTCGATTTGTTAGTGCAAACATAAGTAATGGTTAATAAACTTCCTCTCAGAAATGTCTATCAATACAAATAAGCTGTGTGGAAAATTTAGACACGATGTATCTATTTTTATTATTTTCGCGCCGTTTGACATCGCGTTGTCCGACAGTTCCCACTGTTTTTTTTTGACACAGAGAGAGACTCACTTGACGGAATTTCAGTTTCGTCTTAATCTTTGTATTCATAAACCATGGAAACTTCACTTATTTGGCTTTGCCGCTCCGTCGCCAACATTTGAGCGTGCGTTTTTACCACAAAGTACTTAACGGGTATCCTTCGAAAAGATAACGAGGCATCTTATCAAGTCCCACCAAAACCGATTCTGGGGAGTAATGTAGCTACACAAATCATTTAGTAATTTGACAAATACGTGAAATTGAAGTCTTTACTACATTTTAGCAATTACCGAAATAAAATATGGACGACGATATCGAGGCTGTATAGGCACAGGGCCACCGCTCAGTCCTTTTTCATATGACGCGAACCTTAATATAGGTTTAAAGATTAGTACGTTATTTTTATAGCTTTGCTCACATAATTTACGCTTGCAGAGTTTTTCGAGGGACTGTTCTGTTCATTAGTGGGGGCTGTGAAGCTTAAACTCGGGTAGTTTCGACTATTTCATGCCTATAGCACAACTTTCAACGTATAGCTTTTACACGGCCAGGCAATGCTAATTAACCTCGCCAGATTAAATTGCGTCGGAAATTTATTTTTGCCTGATCACCCGTCGTGTCCAACAGGACTCACAATCAATTAGGACAAAGATCTCCCATAAAGATGATCCATTCGAAGGGACATTCGTAACGGAAAGATACGACTTAGTGAGCGTTAACAGGTTCTGAAGCAGATTAATTTATATCGCGGAAAAATCAAGGAATCTTGACGGACGACCGCTCATAGTACCGAACATGACCTGAATATGAACTAAATAAAATGTTTAAAATGATCGATCTTGTAAAGCCATGGCATAAAAAATAGAGCGTCTACCAAATTTCGATTCCGCCCTAGTGACGTTTAAAACACTGTGGTCTAAGGCAAAAAGCTGGACCTTATTTATTACTATTACCATATGGGACGATATAGATTTGCCCAGCTTTTTGCTTGAGCAATGATATCTAAGAAACGATGCTCATTTGGACTGGTAGAACTACAATGGTAGTGAAAAGATAAACGATGTAAAAGTTTCCTATACCATGTGACAGCTACTGTGACCTAATTAGCCCATAATGATTTCACTCGCATGTTTGACTCAGGGTTAATATGGAAGCTTAGATTATATTTAATTAGCCAATGATGCATATAACCCCGAACCGCTAACGAAGCACTGGGCTTGAATGATCTTTAGAAGTCGCAGGACACCGACGTTTAATTTTGTTTGCTACTTCACCTTACCTTAAACGGCCTTTTCAATATAGTCCCGTTACTTAGTCACGTTAACCTTTAATGTCCTTGTGTTTGCCGCCCCTTCTCTGCATTTCTCTGCTATTTACAGCAGAGATACCAGTTTCAGGTGTGCTCCATCATTTTAAGCGTGTCAAATAGAAGCAAAGAAGTAACTGTCTTAACGACTACTGCGTGAAGGCAAAAATTATCTCCTGAAGTAGCCACAAGAAGAGTCCTTGGTGCTCCGCCGCCCAGCTCCCCCACAGGAACACCTTCGGCTGCTTCCTGCTAGAGAGCAGCAAAAGCACTTTTGGCAGGTACATTTATGTAGAGAGAGTGCCATCTTGGGAGAATGTGGAGCTACCCTAAATACTCACCTTCCGTCTCAACTACTTTAGCCCACATTGTGGCTTGGTGAATTGCTCATAACGTCGAGTTGCGACTACTATGGATACTGGGGCAATGCTGACTTCAACGCAGTTATCTTTGCCTGGAACTGATGACTGATCGGCACCATACTATATAGATGCTATGCTTTCGCTATTCTGAGGGGCTCCTTCGCTCGATCGGCCAATAGACAGAGCGGATCTGTAGGCACCCACACAGCGAGATTCTTCATCATCGTTGAGCTTTGATTTGACGAAACAGTAGCAACAACAACAAAAAACGCACGAGGCTTCCTTTCTCCTGCTTTTGTTGTAATCGCCATTAGTGGCGAAAACAACAACAATACTGGCTGAAAGAAGAGAAATAGCAGTAATAATAATAATATCAACAGCAGAAATAATAACGCCAGCATCAGCGGCAGGGAACGTAGTAACAGAAAAAGGGACGAAAAATAATCGAATCTCAGCGATCTGAAGTCTTGCAGCACCGGAATCATGAACATCATCATTCTATTTATCCAACAAGATCCAACAAATCTGAGAACTGCTTTGCTCTGCTCTCTGTAGTCCTGTCTTTCGTAGAAGCTCTTAGCAAACAGTTCGCTTATTGTTCGGAATACAAAGATTTATTGTGCAGGAACTAACAGGGTAAAACAAAGAAGAAACGGTTCGTTCCGTTTTATAGCAACAGCTCGTGTGCGCAACATCTTTTCTGCATTGACTACGTGTGCTGCTGGCCAGTCTTGCCTGCTGGTACCAGCTGTTATAGTGCTACAAGTTGCAATATTTCTATTTTCATCATCATCGACAAGATCACCCCATCTCCATCATCATCATCATCATAACTGTTTTTGGATTCGGTTAAAGCCGCATTATCCGTTGTCTCTCGTACATCTAATGGCCGCCACCCGCGTGTCTTAGTTGGCGTCGTATTGTGGATGAATCTGTTCACCATTCCTGCCGTCGCCGTCGGCACGGTGTTCGCTGTGTGAGAGTTATGCGTGTGTGTATATCTCATGTGATGGGTGTGTGCCTCTACAAATCGTCTGCGTAGCGGTAGCAGGAGAAGCAGGAACGCTTGTTTCCTTCAGCCGTATTTGTGCGTGAGCCGTCTAGCGCGTGTCGTGTTCCTCAGTTCGTTTTGTTATTGCCATTTCTCTTTATTCATTGCTTGATCAATACGTGCGTACGCCTTTTGTCTATGGATAGATATTTGTAGTGTGCCTAAAACCTGGCAGTGTTTGCATCTTTACGTCTCTCTTAGTAAACGGCATGTGTTACTGATTGAATGTCGGTCAATCTGCCTGCCTGTCCATCCGTTCGTCCTGCCGTCCGTCGATCCGCCCCATCATCGTGTTTGTCGCCTAGTATATTACTGAAAGCCAGCCAGCCAGACAGACAGACAGCTAGCCGGCCGGCCAGCCAGTCAGTTAACTGGCCGTCTGTTTGAAAGTCTATGCAAATCTTCTGCTCGGCTTAACTTCGGACTGGAGTGTTGCCGTTCGTGGTCGTGCTACTTCTGCCGCTACTTTTGCAATTGCTATCGTTGCTGTTGCCCGAGCTAATGGTCGTTGGCGCCGCGGTGTTGATTGAGCTGCGGTAGACGCCTTCTCCCGGCAGCAAGGGCCGTGGCCTTCCCTCGCCTCGCCAGCAGTGGCATGCATTGCACACGATCGACCATTTTGCTCTGTCGCTCTTCGTAGATCGAAGTGTTTGTATTCTCGTGTGTCCGTGCACCTCCAGACACTCGCCTTCTTCCGCCATAAACTGTGTGGACCAATTCGTTGTTGTCCTCGTTAACGCCGTCCATTGTCAACTTCGTCGATTGGACTTAACTAGAGCGGTAGCCGCGGTTATACCCACCCAACGAAACGGCAAAAAGGCTACAATTATTTGGCGCATATACGTGTCGCAACTAAAGCTTTGACAACTGCAGTTATCATAAAAGATTCTTTGTATTGCCACCATCGAGAAGTGAAAGCGATAAACAGTACCGAGTGCTACATATTATCTATGCACAGCGGATTTTCTCCCTATCGGACCATTTAGCAGGCTCAACGTCAAAAACATTCACATCCGACTGTGTTTGTGTCTGTGTGTACGTGCGTGTTTGTGTCAGCTAGCATCAGATATAGCGCTTCATAGGGCAGTGTTAATTTGGTGATCAATATAGCCTTCCAACTTCCAAAAGTTCGTGTATCGCACGACGAGACGCACACTGTAATCTATCCGACAGGTGCTTGCCAAGTTCCAATTAGTAATCTGCCACATTTCACAATGTACCACCGATCACTAAACGTTCCTCGCTCGAGCCGGGACGGCGGAAATGGAACGACGGGCGGCAGCGGTGGACGAAAAGCACTCAGCATTCTAGAACAATCAGGCCAAGCATATTCGACGCAATCAATACTCACAGCAATGGAACGCTTCGTTCGTTCAGTGGATAATATGCATGCAACCATACTTGTTCCATCAAAACTACGGGACATGCAGTTGGATGGGCGGGTACCACCCCCGCACCCGATCAAGGCCTCGGATCCGCATTCGTTCTACAGCGTACTAAATGACGTCAAGGACGAACTCCTTTGGGGTCCTGGCTCAGCACTCCTAAGTAGCGAGCACCCCGGCCAAAGCCTGCAGCTCAGTCGTCCACATTCGTCTAGTCACCAGCCACATTCCTCTGCACCCACGCCGATGTCGACGAACTCGTCGAGTTTAGGCGGTTGTAGCAACAGCAGCAGTAGTAACAGTTATCACCATAATAGTATGAGTTCGTCGCATCCGCTCGGGCTGGCTACCAGCGGACGAAACCACGTGCTTCGTGCCCCTTCGGTGCTCGGCCTTAAAAAGACCGAGAGCTTTGGTTCGGCCGGATCCGACCAGGACACCGACAGCGACTCGCTATCCGAGTCGATGCTCACTGACCCCGAGATGCAGGGCGTTCTCAAACAGGTCTCCGGCTCAAAGACTGACTCTGAATCGTTATCTGACACGACCGGCTCAGAGGAGGGTCGCGATTCCCTCGAACACGGACGCCATCTTGCGTCGGCGTTCCGACACCACCTGCAGGGACTGCACGTAATCCTGCACCAGCTGGCCGATTCGGCAGACTATCTAGCTGCGCGTTATCAACAAGAAATTGAATCAAGCGATCACTGACAGAATGGAATGGGCTTTCGTCAGTCAATGGAGTTTTGGCTTCGGGGCGGCATCCTCATCCTCGTCGTCATCGTCGTCGTCGTTGTCTCATCACCGCACAATTTCCAGACGACGCGAGTTCACTAGGCTTCTGTTTTTAGAGTAGACAGAACCCTTTTGTCTCTACCCGCTTGGTTGGCTATCCTATACCCAACCTTGAAAGTTAACTTCAGCTCTGCCCTCTACGCCCCTCCGCCCTCTACAGTGCCCTTAAAGTGTCTGTTGTTCACTGTCGTACCTTCAACCAAGAGAAATTCCGGCGAAATAATAGCAGTAGCGGTATTTTGGAGTACTCTGCTTTCCCCCGTTTATTATTTTTGTATATGAAGCTATCTATACGATACGACACAATGAAGCAGTTCGAGCACTGCTAACTACATGTAGCAATGCACCAGCGACCGCCGCAATAGCAATGACAACAGCACCCTCACGACCGTCACTGCCGATGTTGGAGCCGCGGTCCAACGCACTAGCAGTTGAAGCAGCGTAAATAAAGGAAGGCATCTTTCAATATGATTCGTCTTCTTCCGATGAAAAGCGAAATTTGCTATGTTACTGTTGCGGTCGCTACCGCCATCTCGGTGCGGCTGCTGAAGCGCCAACAGCAATACACCAATACCTTTTTGCGATTCGTAGGCTTCGTTGTGACTCTTGCCGCAGTCATCTTCTTCGTTGTTGTTCGTCTTCACGTCTATCAGACGACGGCTTCAACATTCGACTTCGTCTTCATTTTCAGCGGTTTTCTTCGGTGCTGCCGCTATTGCTGCCGTCATCACCGTCGCCGTCGTTTACTCCCTAACGACGTGAAGAGGCCGCGCATCTCTGCCGCTGCCGCCGTTTGCTCGCCTGCATGCCTGTCTGCCTGCCAGTCAGTCAATCAGCCAGCTGCCTGCCTGCGTGCCTGTATGTGCCTGTTCTTCAGCAGTAGCAAGCAGCGGCAGTAATAGTACTAGCAGCTGCTGGACCTGCATCAACTGTCCAAAGAATCCATCGATGATGTTGTGAACGCCCCGCTACGCTTTTAGGTTGTCTCAGCCGCCATCGCGGCGGCAGTGTGATGAGATGCGATGCGATGCGATACGATGGTCGTAGTTGTCGCTGTCGTCAAATAGTTGTGGTCGTAGTGAGATGGTAGTATTAGATGCAGCAGCGCTTGTAGTAGAAGTGGTGGTAACGATAGTCGTTCATTCATTCATTCGTTCATTCGTCCGTCCGTCGTTGTGGTTGTAGTAGACGTGATGGCGGTGGGCCTCGCTGATGCTAGAAAAAAGCAGCAGAACCAATATTGGCGATGTCGGCAAATTTGACAGCGGCGGCGTCTGCTCAGTCTGAAGCTGCAGCCATCGTTGATGCTGATGCTGATGCTCTTCTGCAGTTAGCAGCAGCGGTTCTTTTATTAGTCGTTCGCGTCGCCATAGCAACAGCCGCCGTCGTCGGCTCAGTTGATCCACCACGGAAGGAGCTCTAGTGACCTGGAATCATCCATTGGGTCTGGCGTGCACAACAACGCTCACGTTGGTTGTTGCTGTTCCTTGCAACGTCCAAGTGCGACACCACGGCCCCACATCCATTCCGCCACACATCTGCAGCTACATCGTTGTTGTTGTCGTCGTCGTCGTCGTCGTCGTCGTCGTTGTTGTTGTTGTTGTTGTAGTTGTAGTTGTAGTTGTAGTTGTTGTTATTGTTGTTGTTGTTGTCGTCGTCGTCGTCGCCGCTTTTGCCAGTCGAACAACACCGAAGATTACCCACTCCGTTTCCCCTCAGGACAAACTCCTGGTCAGCTTCGCACTCGTCCAGAGAGTGATCACACAGACGTCGTTCATTCAGTAATTGCATGTAACAAACGAAAACGATCAACGAACTATAATTATTCTACAGAAGACCATACCCAAAAAGAATTACATAGCTAGAGGGCTGCCGTATTTTTTTTGGTGTTTTTACCCGTTCTAAGAAGACAGTGAAAAAGTAGCTCAGCTAAAAGAGAGAAAGAATCAGGCTACAAAAATCAATAAGGACATTATGATTAGAGATTTATCCGGTCTTCATAAATCCATTATTCAAAGCAATATTTAGGAATCACGATTAAAACCAGAAGGAATTAGAAAGAAAAACATTAGCGTGAATGTCGTATTGGTTCTGCAGAGTAGCGACCATTACCTGTGTGATTTAAAACTAGCGTTTATAAACGAGGTGTAGAAAAACAGAGGGATGTATAGGCGAATGATGCGGGGCGTGCTAGTACGTCAGGTAACCGTGCTCAATTGTATAGAGGAGACAAGGAAAAAAACAGAAGTTTTAGAAGAGGGCTTCCGAGCTAACGGGCCGGCCCTGTTTCCACAGAGACTAGACAGATGCGAACTGTTATTTTTATGAATTATATATATATATATATATATATATGTATATATATAATTAGTATATACGACTATTGTTACTATGACGAGGATAATGAGTGTGAGTTTATCAATTTTAACGGTGTTCTCAATAAGCGTATCAATGTTGTTCCGAGTTAAAAAAAAAAAAAAGAAATCGCCAGCACGGGCTAGCGGCGCAGATAAATGTTAACGTTGTTCAATAGTTGTTATCATTATACAACGAAGCGTATGTAACAAATACACAAATCTAGCGACAAGACCAGCCCAATGACCAGCGCGTTGGTAGCTGAAAGTCGAATTGATGCCTGTACGATTGCGAGGCAACGGCATTTTGCTTTGCCGCAAAAGTAGCTGACTGCTACAATTAATCAGCGACAGATAATTCAGACTGACTTGATTCAACGATACGAACCCCAAACAGATACACTACAATCAATACACACGTTATACATAATAATTACATATGTGAGTGCGCGCGTATGTGCTTAACACCACATCGAACTAACAAATGAGAATGTTGAAGGAAAGGCGAAATGTAGGCCATCGTAGACCATGGGCAAACGCATAATTCAGGAGAACAGGTAATCGTTGGGATGATTTCAAACGGAAAGGCTGGAGACAATGTATGTTGATCTGCGTCCAGCCGACGCTTGAAGGACGTTCGTAGGTCGAGCTGACAGGATTAACACATTACCCTGAGGACACGTACGTTCCAGTCTTCGGTTTAGCTCAGCCTGTCGAGGTTGGCCGACGACTTCCGTACGTACGCATATCGAGTAGGCTTCCGGTGAACGTCAAATAGAGACCTAACTAATAAACGTAGCTTTTTCTAGGACGGATGGACGGATATCATTTACGATACATATAATGGATAATAGTTAATAACAAGACGAGGACGAAGAATAATGAAATAATAAATCGACAAACGTGAGAACGTGCGGGTGTGATGATATACACGATTGTTGTTGATCATTAGCAAATACATGTTCCAGAAAGTGTTTCCGAAAGTCGGCCATTACTACTAAGTGTATTTAGTGGCATCATGTATAATAATGAAGATGATAATATTAATAATAATAATATTTAAGTCTGCCTTATTCACTTATATCGTCAAAACCAGCCTGCGATCAGGCTGCATGTCCAGTATTCGTTAATAAAGGGTGTACATTTTGCCCCGATACATGGACGGCGTGACAAAAAGATGATTGTTTATATAATCCCGCTTAGCATACATTATGCTACTGATGTTACTACGGCAACGGTTTTCAATTGCTAGTACTACGTGGGATATCTGCTAACACACGCTGATGTTGCCTGTAAAGTATTCGATTTTAGACGAAAGATCGATGGAGGTTGTCGAACGTATTAACTAATATATGCAGCGTATTGAAATGGGTGAATCATACAAAAACAGAATCTTAACGAAGATGAAGGAGACAATAAACCACCTATTGTGTATAGTTTTTTTACGTAAACAAAAATTTCAATACTGAAACAATTATTGTTGCATGACCATATACTATTAAGGCAAGAAGATGTGCGTACCTATAAACTGGATAGTGCTCAACAAATAAAACTCTTGTTTGGCTTAATAACATTTTATTAAAGCAATTCTTTAATAAACTGAGGTAGCCAAATATATTTGCTTTATTTAAAGGAATTGAAACTTAGAAGGATAATGTTTGTCAGGGACCTGTATAAAGTTAAAAAGAAGTACTAGTTGACATTTCAAAATTAGCAACTACCAATTCGTGGCACTTGCTAGCTTTTCGTTTTTACGATAATACAATAAAACCTAAAAAGCCAAGCTGTAGCTAGAAGGCGTAAATTGTCGTAAAGTTAATTAATTATCACGATAAACAATCAATGATGTATCTATTTTCCTTCTGCGCATATCTGCCCTATATTTTGTGCCTGTATATCCACAACTGTGTGGCAGTATATATTTATTTGTATTAGATCGGAAAAAAAGTAGAAATCTTTGTCTACACATCTACTTCGAGCATCTACACTGTGTATTGTTACCTCACTGTGCATTGCTTGTTTGGTGACCTTGTGATTTACACACTGTTGTTGTAGCCGTCTGGGTCGAAAAGTTCAGCTTGCGCCAACAAAATAGTAAACAAACAGACAGCATTACGGTGAACCCAGCACTACATAGTAATAGAAAGTAGAATCACACATGTAACACGTTTTTCAGTATTATTTATATATTATACA